>NC_133771.1:217209661-217445542 GCF_003597395.2 Chelonoidis abingdonii
CCCGCGCCGGCCACGGGGGCGGCCGGCGGCTGCAGCTCGGCCTCCAGCCCCAGCAGGTCGGTGATGGCGAACCCCTTGGAGCGCAGGGCCGGGGCGCCCAGCCGGGCCGCCTTCTCGCTGGCAGCGCTGGGCACCAGCGCCTTCCCCTTGGCTCTGCCCTCGGCGGGCTCCTCCCGGCCCGTCATGCTGGCCGCTGCCTCCCCGGGATGGACGGGGCAGAGCTGCCCCGGTGCCTTTTATGCCGCTGCCCGGCTCCAATCAGCTCTGGGCAGGGCCCCGCCGCCGCAGGGGGGCCGAGGAGGGGCGGGCCTGGCTCTCAATCCCAGGGGATTAATTGCCACCGAGGCCCCCGCGAGCCCACCCCGCCCCTGCGGACACGTTTCACTGTGCCAGCCGCGGCCCCGGGGGCTCGCTCCGCGCAGCGCGCAGGGCAGCGCAGCCTGGCCCGGGCGCTCCGGACGCGCAAGGCACTGGGCAGGTTCGGCTAGCGGAGGTCACCGCCCCGGCCCGGGAGCTTGTGTCCCCCAGGGGTTCCCCAGGCTGCGCCCTAGCGCCTCGCCCCGCCAGGTACCCGTCTCTGTCCGACAGCCACAAGATGCCTGGCGAGCGACAGAATCTGCAAAGCTCGCTCCGGCCCGCCTCGCTTTCCGGGCCCCGTCGGACAGGGGGTTCCAGAGCCAGGGGCTTTCATAGCCCCTGCGGAAGTGCCCCAGCCTGGGGGATTCTGGGAAGCGGGGGGAGGGCGGAATCGGTTTAGCAAGGAAAGTTTTGTTCCGTCCTTTCCCGGGGAGAACAGAGCTCGGGCATTGGGTGCGCCGCGGGCTCTTCCAAGGAGCAAGGTGCAGCTCAGTAAGGCGGAGATCGGCTCGCGTCCTGCCCTGGCTCGGGCTCTGGCAGGGGCTCTGGGGCATTACAGGAGACAGGGTGGCTCCTTCTGCAGCTTCGCGGCTGGGTACAAGACAGACAGCTCCTTCCTTTGCCTTGGAAAGGCCAGATACTGAGCCCAGTTCACCCCCCGATCCCAGGGCAACTTTATTCTTTAGCAGCATTGAACCTGGCCCTGCTAAAATCGCGTGAGGCTGTTCCTCGCCCGAAAAGAACCGGGTGAATTCCTGTGTCTCCCCGGAGCCACGTTCTGAACGGGGGATTCAGTCACTTGTTCGGCTGAGTCCAGATCTTGCACCTGGATTGCAATTCCTTGCTTCAGCTGTTTATGCAAACGATTTACAAACCGCTTACAGCAAGTGCTTTAAAGCAGATCTCATTTTGATTTGGTCCTTTTCTGCTAAACATGCAGATTAAACAAGGGTCTTCTGATAACGATAATTACAAGGGGACTACGTATTAACTTTACATTATTAAAGAAAGACCCAAATCTCCCTTTGCAAGCTGTTCCTGGGATTAGCAAAACAATAACTTTCATTTAGGATAATTGTAGTTTGAATTGCTGGGGCTTTCTGGGTTTGCTTTTGGCGATTAGGAGGTTTTCTCCTGGGACCGAAAGGAATCCCGACATTTCTTAGAAAGCGGGTGAGGCAGGTGTGAAGAGAGGACAGGAAGTGCTTCCCTCACGCGGGTTTCTGACCAACAAGTAGAGCCGCCTATCATTTTACTAACAGCTTGTCCACACATACACCCCATCCCACCCCAATCAGGCAGAAATTAAACGCAGTCCGATTGTGTCTTGTGTTTATACAGTCGGGTCCCATGGGAAGGGACGACATTCTAAAACCCTGGCCAGACAAGGTCGGTAGGTCCCATACACCGCTATCCCCATTAAACGAAATCTCAGTGCCCTGGCTTCCGAGAACACAGAATTTGCCCCAGACGTGTTTGTTTTGAGCTGCGTTTCGCACCTCACTCAGCTCCGTGTGCTCCGGGCTGTCCCTGTCCGGACCGGAGTACGGCAGCGCTGTCACTCTTCCATCGCTCGATCACAGCTCCAGCCCCGGAGCCGCCCCTAGCTCACATATAGGGCAGAACCCAGGGGACTTACAGGCCTCGCCTTCACTTTCCCAGTCTTGCTGCACCAAGAGACTTTCACTGCGAGCCAGGGACCAGATCTGCCGGAGCAATTAGACGCGGTAATCCGGCCTCCGCCCACAGCAAATTTCCTGTCCCACCAGATATTAGTGGATAAAACCCTAATTTTTGACGTCGCCCCCGAATCAGTTTAATTTCAGCAGTTTAGGGGAGGCTGAGCGGCTGCTGGGGATGATGAAGCCCTAAATATGCATATGGCCAAGTCATTTGGAAAGTTGGGGGATAACGCGGAGATAATTGCTCCTAATCAGTTTACAGAACCATAAAAGCTCCCACCCGAGAGAAAGCCGCTAGACGGAGGAATAGCAATAGGGTTTAAATCTCCGCCCTCTGGAGAGCGGCGATTACCCCCTGCCCCGCACGCACACACGCGGGGGGGTCCTGCCAGCTGGCCACGCGGCACTGTGGGCGAGAAACAGCAACGGCGCAGGCACAGTCACTGGCACTGTGAGTCTACAGCTCTGCCCCGTTCTGCGCTCTGCGCACCCAACACCCCTGCGCTCTGCGCTCCTAATATTCCGCGCGCCTTGCACACCTAACACCCGTGAGCTCTGCACGCCTAATATCCGCGCGCCTTGCACACCTAACACCCGTGCGCTCTGCGCTCCTAATATTCCGCGCGCCTTCCACACCTAACACCCGTGAGCTCTGCACGCCTAATATCCGCGCGCCTTGCACACCTAGCACCCGTGAGCTCTGCATGCCTAATATTCCGTGTGCCTTGCACACCTAACACGCGTGAGCTCTGCATACCTAATATCCATGCCCCTTGCACACCTAACACCCGTGCACTCTGCACGCCTAATATTCTGCATGCCTTGCACACCTAACACCCGTGCGCTCTGCACCCCTAATATCCACGTGCCTTGCACACCTAACACCCGTGTGCTCTGCACCCCTAATATCCGCACGCCTTGCACACCTAACACCCATGTGCTCTGCATCCCTAATATCCGCACGCCTTGCACACCTAACACCCGTGCGCTCTGAACCCCTAATATCGGCGCGCCTTGCACACCTAACACCCGTGCGCTCTGCACCCCTAATATCCACGCGCCTTGCACACCTAACACCTGTGAGCTCTGCACGCCTAATATCCACGTGCCTTGCACACCTAACACCCGTGCGCTCTGCACCCCTAATATCTGCAAGCCTTGCACACCTAACACCCGCGCGCTCTGCACACCTAACGCCCAGGCGATGTGCACACCTAACACTTGCATGCTGTGCACACCTAATGCCCGGGCAATGTGCACACCTAACACGCGTGCACCTTGCACACCTAACACCCATGCACTGTGCACACCTAACCTCCACTTGATTTGCACACCTAACACCGCACGCTTTGCACACCCACATGCATTATGCGCACCCACCCCCTCTATGCAGAGCAGAACTCTAGGGTCCCCGTCTGAGCCTTTTGACACTAAATCAGTTAAAGGATATCTCGATATATGCTCATCAGAGAGGATGATCCGGGATTAAACTAATCAGTAAATGTTTCTCTGCTCATTATTTTCCAAGGAAGATTTCCAGGCGATTCTCCGACGCCAAAAGATTATTAATCCTGTAAAGAGCAGAACATCAACCATCGCTCCTTGCGCCGGGTGCAAAGCAGGGCCCCTGGGCAGCTCGCGTGTCTGCAGGCCCAGGCCCCGGAGGCTGCCTCAGGTGTCATTGGGCGCCAGGATCCAGAGCGCTCTGGCCACACTCCTCCCCTGGCCCTGGCCCGCTCACACCTACCTAGCAGCCCCCAGCCAGCGCCCCCAGCTCAGATCAGCCCCGGACATGTCCCTGGCATGGCTTAACCCCCACCGGGGAGACAGAGTCTTGGATCCCCACTGGAGGGAGGGACCTGCCTTGGCTGGGACCCCGGCTCCCCGGGCCTGCAGCGCGTCCAAGGCAACATCCCCTCTCCCATCTCTGCCCTGCCCCCCAGGCTCAGGCAGGGGGGTTCCCTCGCCTCCCCTTGGAGGAGATGGGGCTGGGGGCCAGTGGGAGGTGCCTCTCTGAGCCTCGCAGTTTGGGCCCATGCTCTGTTAGCCATAGACATACCAGCCCCTCTCGGCCCTTGCTGAACACAGGCTGGCTGAGTCTCGTGGCAGTGAGTTCCAGAGTCCAGTTCCACGCTGGTTGGAAAAGCGTTGGGAGAAGAATTGCCGCTGCTGGCTTGGGTGGGGTGGGGTTGCGTCCCGGAACGTTCTTCATCCAGCCTGTCACCACCCCCAGGGCCAGTCCGTCTGTCGGCGGGACACCGGGCTGCATTTGGGAGAGGTACGTGATGACACACGACATGCCTTTATTACCAACCGTGCAGAGCATCGCAGGGAACTGTTTGACTGGCTGAAGAGTGGTCAGCAGCGCAGTATTTCTCCTTCCAGGGGGAGGAGGGATTTCAGCAAGAGGGGGACAAGTCTGATGATTTTTCATTTTATTTTATTTTACAAAATTCCCTTCCCCACCCCTGCACACACATAATGTGTGGACTAGCCCTTGAGATCAGACTGACAATCTGACTATGCTCCGGGATCACCTGCTGGCCATAAGGTGGCTGCCTGACTTTCAATGGACCTTGAAATCAGCACATAGGATGCTATTTCCTATTTTCCTTGGCTTGCAGATATCTTGGTAACACCAAGCCCTGACTTCCAGTTTCTCTTGTTTTTAAATCTCGTTTCCTTGTTTCCAGTCTCAGCTAAATACCATTTGCTTTCCCACAAATATAAAAATATATTTATAACCTTGGAGATATCTTCACTTGCCTGGAAATTACCTTATGCGTGAATCAGGGAGGCTGGATACAAGAATAGATAGATATTGGAGGGGATGCTTTAGGGGATTAGTAATAGGATAAGGAAGCTTTCACCTCCAAGCAGGGCCGACTCCAGGCCCCAGCACGCCAAGCACGTGCTTGGGGCGGCATGCCACAGGGGGCACTATGTTGGTTGCTGGGAGGGCGGCAGACGGCTCCGGTGGACCTCCCGCAGGCATTCCTGCGGAGGGTCCGCTGGTCCTGCGGCTCCAGTGGAGCATCCGCAGGCATGTCTGTGGGAGGTCCACCGGAGCCGCGGGACCAGCGACCGGCAGAGTGCCCCTCACAGCGTGCCGCCATGCTTGGGGCCGTGAAATGGCTGAAGCCGGCCCTGCCTCCAAGACTGTAGTTTAGATCTGAACCAGGTCAGCACCAGCTGATAGCTCCTTGTTGGCCTGTGTGAAATGAGCTGGTGGGACTAGCCAAAGTCCTTGTGAAGAGACACCCATCTAAACAGCCACCAGTCTCAGCAGAGAAGGCAAAGCCTGGATCCGCAGGAGTTCCCCCTGCTCCCTCCAGGCAGGAGTTGTGAATCTTTTCTGCACCATTGCTGCACACAGGACTGCCGTGGAGAAGTCTGCAATTAAGCCAGAGACAGGAAAGGAAGTGCATTATGGCCTAACAAAGCCATGCCTTGGTGGCTGTTAGGTACCAGATGATGGACGGCTGACTGTCATGAGTTGCCATGGCATATCACCCCCTGACCATGATCTGAACCCTAGAGCATCTTGCTGAAATCATATAATGATCCTTTCTGCAGAAAAGTGTAATAGGAGAAGCAGCAGAGAATCCTGTGGCACCTTATAGACTAACAGACGTTTAGGAGCGTCAGGAGAGGGGATAATCGCTGACCTGTAATTCTGCTTCCCTGAGGACACGATGCTCTCTGCATCTCTGCTCTCAGATCTCAGCTCCCCTGGCAAGAGACCCACCTTCCCCTCACCTTCAGTGCTTTTTGGATCTTTAGGGCACCTGCATTTCAGCCCCATTCTGAAATCAACTACCATTGCCTTTGAGTCCTCTCCTGAAACTCCTCAGTGAGTGGGAAACACAGAGCTTCCCAAGTTCTCCATGGGGGATTCAGACCAGCACCCCAGGAGAAGGAGCTGGGCCACACAGGGATCTCTGCCTTACCAAAGAGTCCATAATTTAAGAGCCACCAAAGTTAAGTGAAGTGAGTCAAGGGGAGCCAACGCTGCAGACTGGAAACCATTGAGAACTCTGGGCCCAGCACGCACTGCAAGGCTTTGAGATGCTGGCTGCATGAAGCTTTGAGAAGTGATGGGGTCTAGTGGAGAGGGTGCTAGCCTGAGACTCAGGTTACCTTGTTCTTGTCCCAGCTCTGCCACTGACTTGCAGTGTGATCTTGGGCAAATCACTTCGCTGCTCCGTGCCTCAGTTTCCCCATCTGTAAAAGAGGGATGATAAGAAGGTTCCTTTTCTCCCACCCTCTGTCTGTTTAGCATGTAAGATCTTTGGAGCAGGGACTGTCTCTTGCTATGTACACATACAGCATTGAGCACCATGGACTCAGATCTTGGATGGGACTTTTAGGTCCTACTGCTCCTAAGTTTCATTGTTCCTCTCTGAAGCATTTCTTCACTCTCCTATCAATGCTCTTCGTTTATTGTATTTATGGACTGTTCCATTCTAGTTGGTTTATTTCTGACACATGATGGCCTAGCCCGCACTCAGGGCCCAGGCCCAGGCACACACAACACAATTCCTCCTGGACTCTTGTAGCACAGGCCATTCCCAGCTCATTCACACCAGTGGGAGGGAAGAGGAAATTCTTTCATTGCCAACCTGCTCACACCCAGCTCTGACTTCAGCCCAGCCTCCACTAACTCCAGGGACAATGGCCGAGCCATGCCCCGAAAGCCAATGCATCCAAATGCCATCAAACAAGGGGCGGGGGGAGAGGGGGAATGCCAGAGGCAAGGATTCTTTACTGTGCATGCCCTGAGATGCACAAGTGGGGGAAATTTGCCATCTGTGCATCTGGCCACCATCTCCCCCGACCTCTGGACCGTTCTAACACACCCTGCAAGGTGCCCAGCAGAGCAGCAGCGGTGGGTGAGCCCCATCAGCAGAGGAAGCATCTAGAGTAAGGGAGAGGAGGATATTTACTTATTGTCCTGAAGCCATTGTTCTCTGGGTTTTATCATCACGACTTCTCTCCACTGCAAATATACGTGGGGTGTGGGGTCCAGAACTGAGCAATCATAGTAATAAAATACTGCAACTAAGTAGCAGCCCATCAAAGAACCTTATTGCTAATGTTAATGTTCACAAGTACGGCCCTGCTGTGTTAATAAATCCTAGCGTAGCAGGGCCAGCCAGCCAGTGCTAAGGGCAGCTGGGGATGGCTGTGCCACAGGGATTTTAAGTGAATCCAGGACTATTTGGAAACAAATCTGGTTTCCACCCACACCATCCAGTACAAGTATCTGACAAACCTGTCAGGGTGGTTCAGGTACGCTCAGCCCTGCCTCAGTGCCGAGGGATGGGACAAGATACCTCGCACGGTTCTTTCCAGCCCTACATTTCTAGGATTCTATGACTCTAACGTGTGACACTGTCAGCAGCTCCAAAGAGCTGTGCTAGGATCCAGGGATCAGCCATGCTGCCGTTCCTGAGACAGACTCCTGATGCAAGGAGTAAGCTGTCCCCAGGGCAACTTTCACTGGTGAAGCAGCATATGACTGCTGTGACTTAGCCCAGGCTGTGGTTAAGGTAAAAGGTTATAGGACAGCTGTGTGTGCAAGGGTCCACGTGAGTGAGTGTGTGTAAAATGTGCGGGTTGGTAGCCACAAAGAGACCATTAACAACCCTGTGTCCTCTAGTTCCATGATAAAATTCTTTCTAACGTCCTATCAAGCAGGCAATTCTTGGCCACGTTGTTATTGCTTCTGTAGCATTCAGTGTTGGCGATCGCAGCTCGCAACGGACCAGAGATGAGCTGTGCACTACCCCGTGAATTAGCCACAAATAGCAACAGGGAAAGCTCAGCTCTAGTCTTTTAATGGCAGCAAAACTCCCTCCCTGACTGCAGCCGAGTGCCTTTTCCACAGCTGCTAGCTTTGTTCCTTAAAGCAGACAACTGGCTCTTGAGGATGGACAGACAAGCAGACACAGAAAAGCAAGTGTGGAATTTTCAGAGGTGCTCAGCACTGGCCTAGCTCTGCTCCCACTGTAGACAATGGGAGGGCAATTTAACTTCAGCTATTATAGAAGATGAAACATGGGTGATACTTAAATACAGGGCAAAAAGGCTTCATTCCAAACACCACTCTGCAAGCGTTGCAGAGGGTTCCACTTGAAATTCATTCCCAGGATGCAAAAACACATCTGTCTCATATTAAATGTTAGCTGTAGCCACATTAAATTGGTCTTGATAAAAATCTAGTGGGAGTCCTAATTCTGCATCAGTGAGTTATTTGCCCCCTTATTTTCAGCATACCCACTAGACATCCCTGCTAATTCCTGATAATAGATTTCTTTCTTAAGACGTTTGATTAAAAACAGAAGAGCAGTCATGATTTAAATGGACTTTAAGAGCAAAGCATGTGTTGATACACAGGACTTTTACATCTGGAGTGTCACAGATTAATCAAACTGCTGGAAAGCGGAGTAACAAGACAGCTGTCACAGCAGTCCTGAGTAGATCTCCTAATTAATTCCTAGAAGAAAACAGGGCAAACAAATGAGCATCTAGGCATCACACCTAACCTGGAAAAGAAGAAAAGAACCCAAAGAATGATATTTATTTATTTAGATGTATAATGACAAGAAATAGGTGTCTATTTCACCTTCTGGATGTTGCTAACAGTTCTGTGTAATCACAAGAGGAACTGGATGCAATCCAGCTGGGTGACAGTTTGGTCCAGTACTATTAAATTGGTAGGACTGCTCCCAGTGCAAAAAGGTAAACATGTGCATAAGCTTTTGCAGGAAAATGCAGCGATGGCTGAAGCATTAAATGCCTTTTTTGCTTCCATTCTCACAAAAAGGATAGCAGATGACTAAGATAGTGACTTGTTAAGAATTACTTAGACAAATCATCAGGGCCTGATGAAATACCTTCTAGAATATTTAAGGAACTGGCTGAACAGATCCCTGAGCCATTCGAGATTATCTTTGAGAACTCATGGAGGACAGGATTGATCCCAGAGGAATGGAAATATAGTATCTGTCTAAGGACAACCCAGGGAATTATAGACCAGTCATCTTAATGTTCATGCCCAGAAAGATAATGGAGCAAATCAAACAATCAATTTGTCAGCACCTAGAAGAAAATAAGGTGATAAGTAACAATCAACATGGACATATCATGTCAAATCAACCTAATATCCTTCTTTGACAGGCTACCAAGCTCTGGGGGCGGGGGGCAGCAGTAGATGTGCTATAGCTCGACTTTAGTAAAGCTTTTGATATTGTCTCACACGACCTTCTCATAAACAAATGAGGGAAATACAGCCTAGACCTAGATGAACCTCGATAAGGTAGGTGCACGACTGGCTAAAAAAACATACTCAGAGAGTAGTTCTCAATGATTCACAATCAGATTGGAAGGGCATGTTGAGTAGGGTCCTGCTGGGATCTGCCTTCGGTCCAGTTCTGTTCCATATCTTCACCAGTGACCTGGATAATGGCACAGGGAGCATACTTACAACATGTGCAGATAACACCAAGCTGGGAGGGGTTACACGTGCTTGGGAGGATAGGATTAAAATTCAAAATGAAGCTGCAAACTGAAGAAATGGTCTGAACTAAACAGGATGAAATTCAGTGAGGCCAAATGCAAAGTACCACAAAATGGGCAATGACGGCCTAGGAAGAAGCACGGCAGAAAGGGATCTGGGGGTCACAGTGGATCACAAGCTAAATATGAATCAACAGTTTAACGCTGTTGCAAAAAAAGCAAACCTCATTCTGGACTGTATTAGCAGGCGCATTGCGAGCAAGACATGAGAAGTGATTCTTCTGCTTTACTCTGCACAGATTAGGCCACAACTGGAGTATTCTGTCCAGTTCTGGGCACCACATTTCAGGAAAGATGTGGACCAATTGGAGAAAGTCCAGAGGAGAACAACAAAAATGAAGAAAGGTCTAGAAAACATGATCTATGAGGAAAGATTGAATAAACTGGGTTTGTTAGTCTGGAGAAAAGAAGAGAGATGGTGGGGGAATGATAGTCTTCAAGCATGTAAAAGGTTGTGTAGTGGGGTGGCTACCCACTCCTGTCCTTTGGGGCAGAAAAGAGCCCAGGAGCAGGCTGGGGCTGGGGCTGGGCCAAGAAGCCTGGGCTGATTGGGGAAAGCAGGTTCAGCTGTGGCCATGTCCCAGTCAGGCCCAGCTGGCCCCTACAAAAGGCTGTGAGCCAGAGGCCCAGGCAGTTTCCCTCTGGCTGTAGAGGGAGAAGGGTCTGGCAGCAAGGTGCTTAGTAAGGACCCTAGATTGGAGAAGGGCTGGGGAAGGGCCAGAGGATCTGGGGAGCTCTGGCCTAGGAAATCCCCAGGCTGCAGGCCTGGTAAGGCCTATTAGATACTGGGTTGCAGGAGCAGCCCATGGGTAGCCAGAGGCAGCAGGTCCAAACCCCTTTGCCTGCGATGAGTGGCTGATTCTGCAGTCTGTCCCAATGGACGGGGTCTAGATGGAGACTGGGCAGTAGCCAAGACTGAGGCGACTTGGGGATAGTGGGTGGGGGTTCCCCTGAGAGGGGAAGACACAGAACTGTGGGGGTACTGCTGGGGGCAGCACCCAGTTAAAGGGGTACTGGGGTCCTGACAGGGACATGGGGCCAGCAGTGGTAGTGGATCACTGGCCGACAGAGGGCGCTCCAGAGGGCTGGTGAGCTAATTCCCATGGATGACCAGCAGGAGGCACCGCAGGGGTGAGTCCACACCCTGACAGGTTGTTATAAAGAGGATGGTGATAAATTCCTTTTAACAACTGAGGACAGAACAAAAGTAATGGGCTTAAATTGCAGCAAGGGAAGTTTAGATTAGATATTAGGAAAAACTTCCTTCAGGATGGTTAAGTACTGAAACAAATTACCTAGGGAGGTTGTGAAATCTCCATCACTAGAAGATTTTAAGAGCAGGCTAGACAAACCCCTGTTGGGGTGGTGTAGATAATACTTAGGGAATGTCTATGCATAAGCCACTACAGTGGCACGGCTGCACTGCCGTAGCACTTCAGTGAAGACGCTACCTATACCTGAGAGGTGGTATGTTGGCAGGAGAATTCTCTCTAGCACTGTCTGCGCTGGGGGTTAAGCTGGTTTAACAGTGTCACTCAAGGGTGTGAATTTCACACCCCTGAGTGACAAGATTAAATGACATATCGAGGTCCCTTCCAGGTCTACATTTCTCTGATCTGGGCCATAAGGCTAGATCCACAAAGGGACTTAGATGCCTAACTGCAACATTAATCCAACTACCACTTAAGTCCAAGATTTAGGCACCAATGAGATCCTCAGAACCCCTGTTCAGCTGCTACCTAGCATTGCAGGTGCCAAAGTTCCTGCGGTGCCTGAGTTTCTTCTGGCAAAGTCTGATAGGCACCTACAGTTCTGCTGGTGGGCATACACACCTGCATGGCTTCTCAAATTTGGCATCCCCCACGTAGCTTGCCTGCAGGGCCTGCCCTGGCAGGTGTTCTCAGAACACACTTGGGTGGCTGCAGCTCTTAGTTCTTTCTCTCAAGCAGCAGTGGCTTCTGCTTTTAATGCTGTAGATCCCGGCTTCAAACTCTTCATCCCTAAGTTTACATTTGTGTTTTAGGCTGCTTGGGTATTTCACTAGCATCCATGGTTAGAACCTAAGGCAGAGCTACTCAGTCAGTGTTACAGTGCGCTGCAGCGCTAGCCCAGACTTATGGAGGAGCTAGATTCAAATTCAGCAGTTTGTTTTCCATCACAGAGTCTGTGCTAGCCGATAAGTTACAGACATGACATGGCCCTGACCACCATAACAGACTGCACTCTTCCCTGTCTTCTGAAAAACACACATCTTTCTCTCCTAATGTAACTGACAGTTACTGGGGACCTGATCCCTAGCTCTCTGAAGTCAGTGCGCAGACTCCACCGACTTCCGTGGGCTTTGCATCAGGCCCTAAAGCTCTTGCAAATATAGTTAGTGGAAAAACTAGCTCGCTTCAGGCTTAGTTATGATTTGTGCTGGCTTACAGCTCATTAGAGCTAATTGCAGTGACTGTAGGAGCTGTGTCTATGGGAGTGCTTGGAAAGTCTGGGGCACAAGGCAGAACTGGGCTGAGGATATCCAACTGTGAGCAGCCGCAAACTAGCTGAAAGAGTGTCCACTTCAATTACGTCCACAACAGAGCTCTTCTTTACTGCAGTATGCTTGTCCGATTACCTTATTTTATTATTTTTGATCACTCCTCCAAAATGTGCTAATTAAACAGAAATCATCAAGTCAATTAGATAAACTCTCATTAAAGCAAAAAAAAAAAAACAGAGAAAAAAATCAAGCAAGAGAGAGATAGCTGTGAGGCTCCCAGCCACAGACAATAGCTGCCAAATTCATTAAATCAGCATCCTAGGAAGAAGCAATGTACATCTTCCCTTTGCAGCCCAGATTCCTAAAATACAACTTTCTAAGCACCAGAGTCACATTTTTTCCATCTAAAGATCAAATAAAAACTACACTTTCATCTTGAGAAGGAGGGGAACCCACAGTAGCCAGGCCTGAATCTCAGAGCACCTTTTCCACTTGTAAGAGCCAAGATTTTCTTGTTTGTCCCAAAAAGGGCTTGATCAAAGGTGCATTTTAATCAATAGAAAGATTCCCATTGATTTCAGTGGGCTTTGAATCAGGCCTAAGACACCACAGTCCTATTTCTTTTCGTTGGTATTTTAAAGATCTTTGGCTAGTTTATTTATACCAATTGGGGACCTATAATTGGATAATGGACGGGCTTCAAAACCATTAGACTCTTTCAGAGCATGAACCCAAGTCCATTGCAGTCTCTAGGGATTTATTGGAATGGACTTTGGTTCAGGCACTTACTTGTGTTGTCATTTTACTATAACAACTCAGCAATGGATGGCTGAGCAGTTAACTGGTAACAGAGCCTGTCAGCCTGAGCTCTCTGCTCTGAACTGGTCTCCATTAGTAGTGACTGAAAGGCTGCAGGAGGAGGGCCACGCTTGCCCCGCCGCCCTGTGCAGTGGTCCTGGTGAAAGGAGCGGCTAGGAGGGAGAACAAAGATGTGACGTGACTTTCCAGAGATCACGTCCCAGGCCAATGGCAGAACCAGAGTTTCCTGGGTCCTATGCCAGGACCCAATCCCCTGGACCCCGAGATGGCACTGTGACAGACTGACAATGTCCTGCACTATCTTGGACACACTTTATGGACTAAGATAAACTTTACCGAACGATGTTAAACCTGATGGAACAAGGTTTACGACCTTTGGGGTCCAAGGTATTAACAATACACTGGTCTATGTGTTGTTGAGGGATTGTATATATTTCCCTAGAAAGGTAAACAGGAGAATAGCAGGGCATGATTAGGCAAATTCACACAGGTTGCGACACCTCCAGAGAAACACTCCGCCTGGAGAGATCCACATATCCTGGTTCAGACGGGATTCTCCAGGCACCACCTGACAAAGAAAGGATTTGCGGATAAACAGCCTGGTTTTTAAACTGCCTTGGGGCTTCTTCCTGATCCAGCCCACAGACCGGACCCCGGGTTGGAAGGACGGGCCCTATTGAAGCCCCATGTGACTGGGAGCTTGTTCTGAGCTAAAGCTGTGATGAACTTGAAACTGCAAGGAAATCCTGTGGATGGGGACTGAAGGACTGCTCCAGCCAGAGCCCAAGGGGGTGATCTCTGGCAAGCTTTTGTTGGTTCATTGCTTGGGTTTAATGCGGTTTCTCTGCAATGCTTTTCACCCTAAAAACTAAGTAGGCTGGCTTGGAAAGAGCCATGTGTCCCATACATTAAGTATGTACAGGGAGGACCGTAGTTCGTGCCGGGGCACTGCTGTTTGCACCCAGAAGCTGTTGTTTGAACAGGGCAGGATTTGCTGGGGGTCCATACAGCGTCCTCCTCGCTAGCAGGCCGTTCATCTGTAGTTTTCCTGTTCCTGACAAACAAAACCAGAGAGTTCATTGTTGCTTCTGACTGTGAGTGATCACACGTCTTCCTCCCCACACGAATACAGCAACTTCCCTCTGTGGGCAGTCAGACTGTGAGCCATCTCTGAAAAGAAAGCAAGCAGGTGCATGGGGCAGGCTGGAATACCCCATCAGAAGGGAGAGAGATGCCTGTCTCCACCCAGGAAAGGCAACAGCTGGGTTGCTGGAAGCCTGAGGGGAAATACAGGTGCAGCTGCCCTGCTCTGTAACAGATACAAGTAACTTCTGAGCTACCTTGTGATATAACACAAGCTATCTGAGTACAGTTAAACAGACATCAAATAGAGCTGGGTTAATAATTTATACGGAATAATTTAGTCAGCAAATGTCACCTCTTTTTCTGTCTGTGGTCAAATATATTGGTTATTCACAATTATTTACCAGTTTATTTGCTGGTCTGTAGATTGTTCATGAGCAGTTCACATCTGAAATTTAAGATCTTCATTTTAATTGGTCATAAAAGCTCACATGGTATGTTTGTGCTCCCTGACTGGATAAGCTTAACACTGAGACCCAGATTTCTTGTGAAAATACTCACGTTTACTCATTCAGAATTCAATAGTTGTTTAAAGTTTGTGGCATCTCTGAACATCTCTGTCATTGCATTCATTGGCTGGTATGTCTGCAGAAAGGAGACACTAAAAAGGTGCAAAAGAATCCATGTGAATTGGTTAAAAAATTCAAGCCAATATTCATGGTAGGTTTTTAACAGTATTCACCCATCTCAAGTGCTGAGTTTAACAGACCCTGTGTGGTCCAACTTGCTACAGTATCCATGGTGTTCCTGTATGACAGTCCAGGGCACACGTTCACGTCACTTTATGCAGCAGAATTACTGCAGTGAGTGACATCGTGTGACAAGATAGCAGCTTGAAAGTTAACCTGTCTCATCATTGTCATTAAAAATGAGCTAACTGCTGTGAAAACAATAGCTTAGCGACAAAGTCAGCTGAGGCAGCTGCTCACATGAGAGACCCAGCATCAATTCCAAACTGTCCAAAAGTTGGTGAATTCATAAAAAATGTTCCGGGGAGACTGATTTCCAGGCTAGTAGAAGAAGCGTTGCACTAGGGACGCATGGTTATTTTTCTGGTAGCCAAGTCACTGACTGAGAAGGCAGTTTTATGTTTTCTTTTTGACCAAATAGTGTTTTGGGGAGTGTTTGTTCCTGGTGACCCCACGTCGGACTCACTGGCTTTGCTCATTCTTTGTCTCATTCAGATTGGCAACCCCCTGTCAAACTCCAGCGGGCTGTAAAGAGTTAAGACCTTCCCTATTGCACTGTGACATGATCGCATGTCTGAACCCTTCACTGCCCCTGCGTGATACACACTGGACATACGCTGCATGCACATTGGAAGTATTCATCAGATGACATTCAACAAAGTCAAGCAACCAGTTAATGGAAAATTAGGGAAAAACACTGTGTTGGGTTTTGCAATAACATTATCCTCCCTGTATGAATCAGACTGAATCTAAAATAAATGAGCAACGTCTAAGCTGTGCCAGTGTAAGTGATAGAGAACTTCTGGTGGTTTGGATGTTCACTTTGCATAAACCCTGAAACAACTGGATACGTCTCTGATGCTTATGAGGTCTCTTTTCTGCTGCCTTCTATTCTTCTCTCTCTCCCTACTCCCAACCCAGCCACCCAACACCTGTCTTTCTAGGTACTTACATAGGGTGACCAGATGTCCTGATTTTACAGGGACAGTTCTGATTTTTGGGTCTTTTTCTTATATAGGCTCCTTACCTCCACCCCCTGTCCAATTTTTCACACTTGCTGTCTGGTCACCCTATACTTACATTGCCTCATCACTGTAATATCTGAGCATCCTTCCTGAAGCACCCCACTCTGCATCCCTCTGACCCCTCCGACTTCCTTTCCCAGCCCCCTATCTGGATGATATTCCACTGGTAGGGCAGGTCTCAGGTCCAACCCTTTCTCCAGTGGACTCTGGCTGCCTGCTTGTAGCGGGGTGGTCACCTGCTCCTGCCCTGAGGGGTTTAAAGACAGCCTAGGAGAGGGCTGTGGCAGGGGAAAAGCTACTAGGCTGATTGGGAGGCAGCCTCAGCTGTGGCCATGCCCCAGTCAGGCCCAGCTGGCCCCTATAAGAGGCTGTGAGCCAGAAGCCCAAACAGTCTCCCTCTGCTTGTAGAGGGAGAAGGGCCTGGCTGCAGGGACCACTGGGAGCAGGGCTGGGGAAGGGCCAGGGGAGCTAGGAGCTCCGGCCTAGGAAAGTCCCAGGCTGCAGGCCTGACTATAGGCCAAATACGTGCAGGGTTGCAATGGTGCAGCCTATGGGTAGCCGGAGGCAGCAGGTCCAGACCCCTTTGCCTGTGAAGAGTGGCTGATACTGCAGTCTGCCCCAGTGAACGGGGGCTAGATGGAGACTGGGCAGTAGCCAAGACTGGGCAGTAGCCAAGACTGAGGCGAAGTGGGGATAGTGGGTGGGGTTCCCTGGGAGGGGGAGACCCAGAGCTGTGGGGGTACTGCCAGGGGGGCAGCACCCAGTAAAGGGGCACCGGGGTCCTGGGAGGGACATGGGGCCCAAGCTGTGGCAGATCACCGGCCTGCAGAGGGCGCTCCGGGCTGGAAACCGAGCTAATTCCCTGAGAGGCCAGCAGGAGGCGCCGCGGGGGTGAGTCCCACACTCCTTCACCTCTGTTCATATTTGTGTATTTCTGAGCTTCTCTAGGGGAAAGGGACCCAGAATGCATTACCCCCTCAAGCAAGCTTGCAAAGTTTGAACAAGCAGCTGGCCCTGTAGATAATGTAAAACACTTTGAGAGCCCGAGACCAATTTCAGCCTCCATAACAACACTCTCCTTATTCAAACCTAGAAATGGCAGAGAATTCAGTGAGGTATGGGCGAGTTCTCACATTTCCAAAACAGTTCATCCGTCTCTAATCGGCAGGCAGAGTATTCTGAGCCCGAACAGAATTATTTCTCCTTTAATTAGTCTCTCCATTTGATATCTGTGTAACACACCATATGGTATTGATTTTTCAGAGGGATGACCCTACAAGACTACTCTTGAAGTGAAAAAAACTAACTTAATTAAAACTGAAATAGACCCATAAGCATATAGGCTATTCTAGCTCTCTCACGAATTCAGCCACACAGATCATGTCTTCTAAATGCAAAGTGATACTGGAATAAGAACAACACTTATTTTTGATTGTCTTTAAAGGACTAAATGCCTCCAAGTAAGGGCAGCTTTGATATGTTTCCTTTTCAAATGTGAATGAAAAATGGCTTTGCTATTTGTAGGAGACTGGGGACGAGGACTCCTGGGTTTATCCTCATATCTGCCACAGACTTACTGTCTGGCCTTGGGGAAGTCTCTTAACCTAGCAGTGCTCGGCTGACCCATCTATTGCATCACAGCCCTTTCCCTGCAGACCTTAAGAGTTCCATGGGGACTGGGGAGCTTCGGAGCTCTGCACTTTGCAGTTGACAGTGCCTAGGTCTGGCCATCAAACACCTTGGGGACTGGGGCCTGGTCTACACTACACATTTAAACCGGATTTAGCAGCGTTAAACCGATTTAACCCTGCACCCGTCCACACAACGAGGCCCTTTATATCGATATAAAGGGCTCTTTAAACCGGTTTCTGTTCGACGGTAATGGCCTTCCGACATACCCCACAGTGCAACCATTGTGCGCGTCTGGACAGTGCAATCTGAACTAAGGAGCACTGGCCATGTGAGACGAGAAAGCCCCGCAAACTTTTGAGTTCAGTTTCCGTTTTTGCCCAGCGTGGAGCGCTGATCATTCTACGGGCGAGCAGTCCCAAATCCCAAAAACAGTCTCCACACTGGACCCGATGCGGAATACTGATGATCGCTGGTATGGAGATCAAATCTGTCTATCTAGAGCCCGTTACAGAGAAACGAAATGAACAAAGCCATGAAAAAACTCCAGGTAACTGATAGACAGGAGGCCAGCAGCAGGGCTCAGCACAGGCAGTACAGTGTAACGAAAGCCAAAGAGATCAAATGGAAGCGGGCAGGGGAAGAGGGAGCGGGGACTGAGAATCCAGCTAATCCCAGCAGTCCACGCAGTCTCCAGAAAGCATTTGCATTCTGCTAAGCTCCCTATGCTGAAGGGTCAAAAACAGGTGGTCCTGGTGTCAGCTGTTCTCGTCAATTCACCCTCCGCCCTGTGAAGAAAAGGAAAATCGTTTCTCGCCGTTTTCAGTGTCACTGATGTCTACTGCAGCTGCTGTCAGAATGCGGTGCGCAGCGCAACAGCACATGCCTCTTCTCCCTTCTTTTCCTATGGCAGAGGCAATGAAAAGTGAAAACTGGTCCTCTTATCACCATGAGTGCTCCTGGCTGGCCTCGGTGAGGTCAGGCTGGGGCGTCTGTAAAAATGAGAAATGACTCTGGTCATCCTTGCAGATGGTATATAAGGTGGAACGTTCCTCATCATAGCAGCTGGAGCTGAGCTCCATCAGCCCCACCCCCCCACTTTCATGTCTAAAGAAAAAGCTGTACCCTGATATCATACGCAGCGGGGCTGCTGCTCGCTCTCCCCACACCCTCTTGATAATGTCCTCTTCCGGACATCATAGCAAGCTGAGGCTCCACCCCTCTATTATCTCGCTAAAAAGTCAATGTCTTATTCTGCAATCTTTTATTACTCTAATCACACAAGGGGACACTGCCAGCGGGTAGCCAAGAGGGATGTGGAAGAGGGAACAACGGGTGGGTTGTTGCAGGGCAGCCCCTAGAAGGCATGCAGCTCAACATTTTCTGACAGATCTCGGCTGTTGACCCAGAGCGCGGCTCTCGGTGGCTGCTAGTTAGAACTTGCGCGCATATTCCTAGGCAGGACTGACTCTTGGTTAGACAAAACAAAAGAAGGGAATGACCTGGGAGCATGTCCCATTTTGTCCATTCGCGGCCCGGCTGACCTCACACCGCAGGCCAGCCATCAACACTCAATGGACACAGCAACGGTAATAAAATGTAAACAGTTAAATCTAGGGCCAATGCTTCCAAATCAAACAGTGCAAAAAGAGCGTCGATAAAAAACCATTCATCTCATCGCCAAAATGTTACAATCAGACGGGCAATAGGGATGGTGTAAACCACCGTGCTACCTTCAAGCAAATGATATGCTGCGGGTAGCGCGGCATGTATCACTCTGTCATGCAGCACCATCACAAGTGGACAGTGACAAAGGCAAAAAGGGCTCTCATGTGCCAGCAGGGACATCATGCCAGACAATCCTGGAAAAAGGGCACGAAAGGAGTCGCCGTGCTGTGGTTGCCATGCTATGGCATCTGCCAGGACAATCCAGGGGAAAAGGGCGCGAAATGATTGTCTGCCGTTGCTTTCACGGAGGCAGGATTAAGTGACGACATTTACCCAGAATCACCCGCGACACTGTTTTTGCACCATCATGCATTGGGATCTCAACCCAGAATTCCACTGGGTGGGGGAGACTGCAGGAACTATGGGATAGCTACAGGATAACTACCCACAGTGCAACACTCAAGAAATCGACACTAGCCTTGGTACATGGACGCACACCGTAGAATTAATGTGCTTAGTGTGGCTGCGTCCACTCGACTTTATACAATTTGTTTTAAAAAAACGGTTTCTGTAAAATCAGAATAAAGCCGTAGTGTAGACATACCCAAGGACTGATCTGAGATGCTCCATGGCAGTGGGAGTGGAGTTCACCGTCTCTACAAAGCTGCGAGTGGGGACTTTGAGTGCCAGGATCACCCTGGAGGGCGCTTGCACACGATGTACAGAGGTGAAAGTGGTTGACACTCACAGGTGCTGTGCAGGAAGGAGGAAGTGGGGGACACCACCAGAAGTGGGGTTCAGGGGAAAGCTGAGGGGGCTGGGAGCACACAGCTGGAGGGGCTGCTTGGGAAGCTCCGAAACTCCCTAAAATCTTCTGAGCTCCATCCCAGTCCTTGCAGAGTTTACAGCTTCTGCAGTAATCAGGACCTGGATTACAAGCCCCACAGACACCAGGGCAGGGGTCCAGTGATCAGCAACTGCCTCCATGCCAGTTCCAGTACAGCTTACGGTCTCTGCTGTGGTCCACCAGGGAAGTGCAAATTGTGCCTGGACGGAGCAGGAAGGCGCCCTTACTGAGGAACTTGCAGGACACGACAGCAAAGGCTCCTTTGGAGGTGGTGTAAGTACTGCAGGGATTGGGGAGGCTGTGCAGCTTCTGGGGGCTCTGGGAAATTACTGAATGGGATTCACAAGCTGCTCCCGCCAGAGTGTCTCTTGCTCCAGCTCCCAGGCAAGCAGCCTGGAGAAAGGCCCCTGGAGAGTTGACTCAAGGCCTATTGGAGCCAATAGAAAAACTCCCATTGACTCCAAATGGCTTTGGATCAGGTCCTTAATCTGTTTACTAGAGACAAGAAGCCATCAGCCAAGACGTCATTATACAGCAGTGATTCCCAAACTGGGGTTTGTGAACCCCTGAGGGTTCACACATTACAGGGGATTCACCAGAAAAATTTCCTTAATGGCGGCCAGAAGAACCCAGGTGTGTGAGGCAGCAGGTGTGACCCAGTTGTGAAGCAAACAGCCCAAGCCCTGTGGAGCGCAGAGCACGCAGCTGAGCCCCAGCCAGCGCAAGGCAAGCAGCCTGAGCCCTGCAGAGCATGCAGCCAAGCCTTGGTCAGCGGAGGTGCCAGCAGTCCAAGCGCCAGGCAGTGCGAGACCGGGAAGTTGGGGCCAGCAGCCCAAGCCCTGTGGAGTGCGGAGCTGGCAGCCCAGACCCCGGTGCGGGGCCAGCAGCCTGAGCCCCATTGCAGGCAGGCGGGCATCTGGGACCCTAGGCAAACAGGTGGCAGCTGGGACCCCTGTCCTTGGCAGACGGGAAGTTGGGTGGTATGAGGGGCAGAGTGAGCAGGGGGCACGCTGTACGTGGGGGGTGGTCCAGGCTAATTTATCCCTCGTGGGACACCCTCCTAGGGAGACCCTGGTGGTGGAAGAAAAGATGTTTGCGTGCCAAACCGGCCAGAACCAGGTAGTTCAGGTGCCTCAGTAATTCAACACTAAGTCATTTTCTCTGGAGCACTGTTTTGCTTCAGTGAGAGGTGAGTGAATGTTAGCATCACACTGAGGAGATTTAAACTTAAATCCCTGGAAATATTCATTTTTAGGAGGGGAGTCACGAGATTTCACATTTTAGTGAGAGGGGTTCCCGGGTTGTTAAAGTTTGGGAACCGTTGTTATACAGCTTCTACTCTGCTAATATTTTTGCTCTGCAGCAAGTAGCCCTCTGCTCATCACTGAATTTCCATCTACAGAAACCCAGACCGTGAGATGAATTGGGCTGTCCAGTAACACGTTGTGTTCAGGTAGTGTCTTGCATCCAATGAGCTCAAGGACTTACCAACATTTTTATGGAGCCACACTAGACTCTTCAGAGTGCAGGTGGAATAGAGACTTCCGCTGCAAGTCTGATTCTGATGCTTCCTGCTTCCACTCCCAGTTCCATCAAAGCTATGCCAACCTGGCTGAAATTCCAGAGATATGAGTTTATGGCAGGATACAGTTTTTCTGCATACTTTGAGGCAAATCAGATAAGCCATTAGAGAGATTCTCAAACAAAAAACGTAGAGCTCAATCCTCTGGGATAGTAAATCGAAATCTGACCCTTACTGGAAAAGCCTGAAGATTGAAAATGTATTTCAATGGAGTCCAGCTAATGCCACAATAATAACTATTATGCCTATTTTTACAAAACTACTACACCTCTTAGAAAAACCAAACTTCAGAATGCCTCGAAATAAAAACTGAAGGGGCCCATTGTGATAACGGGGCCTAACCCTTTACCTTCACTGTAAGCTCAGTGCAAACAGCTTGTGATAGTGCATAAGATATCACAATAACCTATAGTAACAACTATTGCTGGAAAAAGTTACGAGAAGGAGACAGACTAAACTAGTCTAAACCAAAGGCAGACTGATATAACTCAGGGACTGTGTTAAGTTCGTGCTTGGCAAATAAGAAAATGTGGGTCTGGAAATTAATGAACCAAAATTAGTGTGTCAGATATTAGGCCTAATGAGTGGATAAAATAATGAAGGGATGGGCTATTCCACCCTTTTGACCGTTAGGATCAATACAGCAAACCCAACCTGTTCCTTATTGCTGTATCATCCTTCACCATTCACTCCCAGCCCAGCTGATTTATCCTGCTTACACTTTCACTGAGCCCCCTGATTTCTATAATGGACATATGCTGATGGATGTATACTGTCATTTCATATGTTGCTTACTACCGCCCCAAACTTGCAAAGACTTCTGCACATCTCTAACTGTGCGTGGTCACAAGAGACCAAGTACACTACTCAAAGCATGTA
The DNA here is from genome assembly GCF_003597395.2 of Chelonoidis abingdonii. Classification (NCBI taxonomy): domain Eukaryota; kingdom Metazoa; phylum Chordata; order Testudines; family Testudinidae; genus Chelonoidis; species Chelonoidis abingdonii. The sequence goes on from NC_133771.1 coordinate 217,232,045, forward strand.
AAGTTAAGCACGTGTGTTTTTGCAGGATCGGGGCCTAAATCCAAAGTAAAGATTTGGAAAGGAATGTATTCTCAGGTTACAACCCTTTATGTCAGAGTCCGCTAACATCTGATGATGTAACATGTTGTTAGAGCAGGAGACTATTTTTATGAATTATTATGAATACTTTGTGGTGGGACAGAGTGACTTCGTTATCCACTGTACGTAGACCTGGTTGGAAAAAAGAACTATCACTTAATGAAAAAATGTTGATTTTCTTTTTAAAAAATCCAAAATTCCCAAATTTTCACATTTTCAAAATCTAAAGCATTTCAACCAGAACTGCAGATGGCCAAAAAAATGGGGAAATCAGAGGGAAATGTGTCAAAATGTCATTGAACATTTTTTAAAAATCACCCAACTAGAATGTATTTCTAGGTGTAAGTATATGTAGTGCTTGCAACTTTGTATGTTTAACTGTACAAATTATATGGTATTGCAAGTAATGTATGTCGGGATTGTCTGCAGTGAGTAATAGTTTCATATATGTTAATATTATATTGTATTGGAAATGGCACCCTTGAACAGGAAATCAGTTTTTGCATCTCCTAATCATTCGTTACGTCGGCTCAGGAAGAGAAAGGCTCTGTAACTCCTCTGAATCATTTCTTGATTTTGTCCTTATGTGATTCCAGTTCTCAGTGGTTAATTTGATCAAGCCAGTTAGCCAGTAGTGTCATCAGCATGTAATCTTCCAAAGCTTCCTTCAATTGCTTCCAGAAAGCTAGTGCTTCTCTTCACAATCCACTGTGGTACAAAATATGCATGCTGTGTTTTGATCAATGTACTCCTCATATGCTGGTCAAAATCCACTTATGTCATTGGATGCAAATGTAGAGAAGCAATCTTCTTGAGTGTTCCATTGAGTGGCACGAGGAAGCCAAGGTATCAATCCTCCTTTTTCTATCAACAAACCCTGGGGCTAATGGCAACTGTGGGAGAATGTTTGAACTTGCACAATATGCTTTAGGGCTGTTTTAGGTTTTACTCTTTTCCCAGTGAGATTTAAGCAGAGGGCTGCCTTCCTGAACTGTCTTTCAACTTAGGATGACTTCACCTGAGATGTTCTCCCATTTTTTCCATTGTATTTTCATCGTCTGAGCAAATGACAAAGACCCCCCTGTTCAATTTTCTCTACATTCCTGGATTGCATCAACTATCGGACATGATATTCTGCAGCCTCTTTTTCAGATGCAGAAATAATAGCATTTAGTGTGCATGTGCTTTTCCCTTTGTGGATGTTGGTGGCCATTATCAGGGCATTTCTCATGTTCAACCAACCATCTTGCATTAATGACAATCCTGATTCATTTATTTCTTCCTTTAATGTTTCCTCTGTTCCTTCATTTGCAGTATCTAACGGTGGGACCCGTGACTTTAAATTTGTCTGGAGGAGCATATCCAGGGCAAAGGACTTCTCCATTATTTCCTCAGACTGTTCATTTTTTCCTACATTGAAGTCCATATATTTAACATAAAAGAAGGTTGCAACTTTCCTATCAAGCTCAAGTCTTTGGTTTGGCTGTTATTTTATCGGCTAATCGCCAGCTGATCTTTGCCATTTTTGGTTGCTGAAAATTAACAGAGTTGAATGGTGCTGAGGTGGAAGCGCGGCTAGAAGACCTGGAATGGGAACTTAAATTATTAGCACCATGATGCTACTGTTGCTAATGGTGACGATGACATACAAAATGTTTCATGTTCAGATCATCAGATTCATCAGTATTCTGCTCTTTCACTTCAGCAAAGTTCCATTCAGGGACATGTGATTTTGAAGAATCTGAAGAAACAGATTTTCTCTACATTTGGAGATGAACACAGAGCCTTTCTGTCTCCATTTTACACAAGAAGAATTGTCTGTTTTCTTTATTTCAGTCTACTCAGTAGCTTGTTTCTTACCTCTTCCTTTAACATTAGGAACATTGAGTCAGATATATTCCACTCCAGGTATTTGGTAATCATTAAACACCAATCACTCATTTGTAATATTGGTCAGCAGCTTTCACATTCATCACAGACAATATGGCAAACATACATCTAGAGAATCCAGTGCTTTGAAAACTGAGAAATAAATGAGCTAGACAACTATATAACCATCCATGTTATCCGATGTTCTGGCCAAGTTCCTAAAGCTTCTAGAGTCTAGCAAATGAAGCCCTCCTAACAGTTTACTCTTCTACCTCCTCTTCTCTCTTCAGCATCCGATGACAACTGACATCACCCACTAACCATCCATCCCCTCTTGCCAATGACCAGTAATTTCACCCATTCCGTTTTCCTCAGAGCTTCCTGGTGTTTCTATAACTTTCTAATTATTACCTCGCAGGCATAACAAGACACTTAATAGTTAATATGAGCAGAGAAATTGAAAGAGCCAAAGAACAGCACTGAAACCCCGTGGGTTGGGGGTGGAGTTTCTGATAAACAGGCTGGGGAGGCCAGGGCAGAAGGGGGAGAGATGAGAACAGTGATCACAGAAAAATATCAGGGACTTACAATCCTCATCCTCGGAGTCTTCACCCAGGCAAAATGCCTACCTGCTGCCTGGAAGCTGTCTGTAAACAGGGACTTCATAGCTACTGAGGTAAAAGAGAGTGAGGAGGCATTTGTTCTTAACAGCCTCATCACACTGCACTGCTCTGTGGTGTCACTGTCTAAGGTCTCTCGTGGCAGATTGTAAAAAAGGTCCTGACTGCACCGTCGGGGGACAATGGTTATCCCTGTTCCTCTGCTGTGTGACACAGTGCAGTCACACGGGGCCTGGGTTACCTCCATTAGACCGGTGACCTCACACCTGAGTGGTTCAGGAGCCAAATTAGTAATCAGCTTTACCCACAGCAGCATGGATTCATTGTTTCCGTTACTACAGTGCTAGTGATTCATATTTAAACAGTGTGACAGGGGAAATCTTTCGGGTTTATGTATTTATTATCCTCACAGCAAAATGACTGACCAAGTATTGTTGCTTTATCAACTACAAATGGTTAATAACATAGTAAAAGCCTCCTGATTGGTTAATAGATGGTGTGATGGGGCAAGGCCAGATGGCTACAGTAAAGTACTGAGAAACAGGTATGTTAGCCCCAGGCTAAACAAATCCCTAGGACCATGGTAACCAAATGGCAGTTGCTCCAGGTTAATCAAGGCACCTGGAGCCAATTAAGACCTTTCGTAGAAGGCAGTGGAGATAGCTACGTTAATTAGAACACCTGCAGCCATCAGGACAGCTAATCAGGGCACCTGGGTTTAAAAAGGAGCTCACCCAGTCAGGGAGGAGGAGCCAGAGGGAGAAGGAGTGTGAGTGAGGAGCTGGGAGCAAGGAGCTGAGAGTAGAGAGTGTACTGCTGGAGGATGAGGAGACAAGCATTATCAGACTCGAGGAAGATCCTGTTGGTGAGGATAAAGAAGGGTGGAGGGAGGCCATGGGGAAGTAGCCCAGAGTTGTAGCTGTCATGCAGCTGTTACAGGAGGTACTATAGACAGCTGCATCCCACAGGGCCCTGGCGTGAACCGGAGTAGAGGGTGGGCCTGGTTCCCCCCAAACATCCCAACTCCTGATCAGACACAGGAGGAGTTGACCCAGACTGTGGGGAAGATCACTGAGGTGAGCAAATCTGCCAAGAAGCGCAGGATCCACCAAGGTAGAGGAGGAACTTTGTCACAATGGGTTAATAATTAAATCACACCAGGTTTTAATATCATGTGCTGTAAAGAGCTGCATTAAAGAGCTACTTGTGGGTCATGAGCCTCAGCCTGGGTATCCCCGCACTGGACGGTCTACAGCTCCACCTTACTCTAGTTGTCACGACCCACAGATCTTGGACCCAGGTCCACAGGGTCGCTGGGAGCAACCATACCCCAACCCTATGCCTGGCAGCCTACTGGCTAGGGCTTACCTGGAATGCGTGAAGCCCAGCCCTGTGATATAGCTCCACCCTGGAGGTATGATTGGCGGAGTCCCAGAGCAGGAAGAGGAAAACTGGGCTCCACCCTGCTCTGGACTGTGTGTCTGGCGCCTCCTGCCTCTGCTGCTTGATTTCCTGGCCTCCTGACCCTTCTCGACTCCTAGCATCTGACTTGTGGGTCCAAGGCTCCAGTTTATTTACTGCCTCTGACCCCCTGCGATCCTGGCTCTGGTTCCTGACTCATGGTTTTGATTTCCCATTTTCTCCTGCTTCTGATCTCCCTATACCTGACTCCTGCCCCAGGACTGTGGGCTCCAACTCTGACTGCGAGGCCTGGCTGCCCATTATCTGGCTGTGACATAGTGTTATGGAGAGTAACCACACTTGGATCATTCAGGGAGTGTCCAGGAAAGTGCCCAAGAACTCCAGGGTCCTTTCCTCAATGGCCATGAATAATCCAATGAAGAATGTTTTTGCATTGCTCAGAGCTGGATGTTAGTACACTGTGTGCACTCCTTTTCACAGAGAAACTGTATTTTATACAAAACCAGTACAGCATGAGTAAAGATCTACAGCTTGTAAGTCCACTGGGACCATTGTGACAATCTAGCCTGACCTCCTGCATAACACAGGCCAGAGAACTGCCCCACTGAATCCGGCATCAAGCCCATAACTTCCGGCTGAGCTACGGTATCTCTTTTAGAAAGACGTCCAGTCTTGGTCTAAAGACTCCAAGTGATGAACGTAAATTGTAGCACAGGTTCACCACCCTCTCTTAGGAATTTGTACCTTGTATCTATGCACAAGTATCGCTGCCTTTGATGTATGAGAGCAGCGTCTCAAGAACGGACTGGGGTTACTTAGGTTTCTCTCTTCTAGGTGGCCGCCCACACCCCATTATTTGCTCCCTTTTTAAACGATCCCTTCTCTGTTTCTTTAACCCGCGAAGGAAGGTATAATGAGGAACCTATGTCACCAGTGCAGTCATGGAGTGCTCATTTGTGCAGCAAAGAAAACGCTGATGTTGGGGGGAGAGGAAACACAAGAAAAGCACAAAGTATGTGCAGCAGACAGTGTGTCGCAGACCAGGGTAATGCTAGGGAGGCACCCTCCAGATAGAACGTGAGAAAGAAGGCAATTATCCAACCCTTCCCCAACACACCAGGAGCAGTTCCAGGGGAAAGAATGGCTGAGCCCTGCTGGTAATGAGGTTTTTCCACATGGGTAGATGCATTGATCAATAACAAACAATACCAGGCATCGTTTCTGAGCAGAGTGTTGTTTTTTTCTTGCAAAACAACAATTTCCCCCAAACTCTCTCATGCTAAGTAAGTGTCTGGGTGGTTGCAGAGCACCAGACCCTGAATTAGTATCAGCCTTTCTGTGACTACAGTTCACAAGCCTGTTTCTGCTACAGCTTCTTCATAGAGGTATCCTCTAGAAAGTTCAGCTAGACCAGTGCCCCAGTGTTCCCCTCACCCAGCAAAGCCCTATAAGTGAATGAACTACAGCAGCACTGCGCAGAGATGGAGTAGAGGCTGAGGATGCCTCAGTCCCAGTGACACAGCTGGGGTGGCATCGATATCCTATCATCTTGAAGGTTGGCAGACCTGGGCTCTTCCCTGCCCACACAACACACCCAGCTTCTCCCAGTCAGTGATTTCACCTGAGCCCCAGGCTCTCCTCTGGGGTAAGCCAGCAGAGCTCCACTGAGCAGCTGACACCAGCTCAGGGGGACCCCAGAGCTCCAGATCCTTGCTTCCTACATGAGCATTACCAGAGAGGTCAACTTTGTACAGCCCAAGTCTGAGTCTGTCCAAAAAGGGCTCGCCCATGCTCTTCACAGAAGGGCCCTGACCCTAGTAGCAAGTTAGTCCACAGGGTTTAATACATATGCCTCTGACAGTGTATTCGTCTATTTAAAATTCACTTTATGGCCCAGATCTTCGGCTGCTGTAAATTGGCACAGCCTTGCTGAAGTTAACAGAACATGCCTCACTATTGAAGTCAGAGGGCAGGATGCAGAAACAAAGAAGGTCTCGTGTTTCAGGCAGTAGATGAGTGGGGCTCAGGAGAGCTGGCTTTCCCACGGACTTCCCCAGTGACCTCGGGTAGGATGCTTACTCTCTCTGTACCTCTGCTTCCCACCTGTGAAATGAAGAGAATAGCGTTTCCCTCCCCTACAGAGATATACTGAGGAGAAACCCATTGACCGCTATGACGTGCTCAGACAGGAGCCAGATAAGAACTTAGAACATATATGAGGATGGAAGAAGAACACTAGATGACATGTTCTGGAGTCAGAATGTTTCTAACACAGAACAGCAGTTTTAATCATCATAAGATATTTTTTTAAATGATAACATCTTTTCACAACTAGCGAGAAGTGTATTGCAGCCGACGTAGGAGCAATTGACGTTGCAGTCTCCTCTGTCCCAAGTCAAAAACCAGCCCAGTATATTCCAGTTGTCCACCGGGGACTGAGAACGCTTGTGCTTTTTATGTTTGCAGTGTTGTAGCTGTGCTGGTCCCAGAATACTAGCGAGATAAGGTGGGTGGGGTAATATCTCTTACTTGACCAATTTCTGTTGGAAAGAGACAAGCTTTCCAGCTGCACAGAGCTCTGCTTCAGGGCTGGGAAAGGCACGCTGAGTGTCACAGCTAAATAATACAAGGTGGATTGAGTAGCATAAGCAGTTAACACATATGTGCAGTGATAGGACAAAAGCGAGGGGTTAGCGGGTCACTGATTGTTGTAATAAACCATAAATCCAATGTCTTTATCAAGACCATGATTTTTAGTGTCCAGCAGAATTATGAATTTAAGCTCTCAGGCTCATTTTTTAAAAGTGTTGTGCTGGTTTCCTTTGAGGACGAGGCCTGAGAGGTCAGTTAGAGAATGATCCTTTTGTGAAGATTGTTTGCCCATGGGTGACAGGGTGTTTTTGTCTTTTTTTATTTTTCTGTTGAGTTCATTGGTGAGCACAGTGATTGTCTGGTCACCCACATAGCTACTACTGGGGCATTTAGAGCACTGGAAGAGGTACACTACAAGTTGTGATAAGCATGTGTAGGATCCACTGACCTTGAAAGGTGTGTTGAGGTCAGGGGTGGGGGGAACTGATCATCGTACCAAGATATGTCTGTGGGTTTTGCGTCTGTTGTTCTGACAGGGTCTGATGCTCATTTGAGTTGGTGTGTGCTGATCTATAGGGAGCTTGCTTCTGATAATGAGTTTAATGAGGTTGAAAGGTTGTTTGAAGGCCAGGAAAGGGAGTTCAGGCAAGATTTCTTTCAGGATGTGGTTCCCGTCAAGTGTGGGTTGTAATTATTTAATGATACCCCATATAGGCTCCGGTGTGGGGTGATAGGTGACAAGTAGGGGTGTGTGGTGAGAGGGTTATTTTTTCCTGTATTGAAGCAGGTTCTTTCAGCGTATTTAGATGGTCCATGCCATGATCTGCTTCTCTGGTGGAATGTCCTTGTTTGGTGAAGGTGGTTTTAAGGGTGTTAAGATGTGTATCCTGGACTTTCTCCTTGGAGCATGTTCTGTGGTTCTTAAAGACCTGGCAGTAGATAACAGACTTCTTAATGTGTTTGGGGTGGCTACTAGATCTGTGAAGATAAATGTGATGATCCATAGCTTTCTTGTATATAGTTGTTTGTAGGGTTCCATTGTTGAAGCTAATCATGATGTCCAGGAAGTTGATGCTGGTGCGGGAGTGCTCTAGAGAGAGTTTGGTGGATGGGAGGTGGTTGTTGAAGTGCTGGTGGAAATCTATGAGGGGGTGTAGGTCGTCTGTCCAGAGTGTGAAAATATCAATGGAGTATCTCAGGTATCATTAGTTTTATGGTGTGTTTGTCCAGAAATTCTTCCTCAGAGTGGCCCATGAAGAGGTTGGTTTATTGGGGAGCCATCTTAGTACTCATGGCTGTTTTGTGGTTTGGACAAAGTGTCTGTTGTTGAATGTAAAGTTGTTCTGGGTGAGGATGAAATGGATGAGTCTGGTGACGTGTTTGGGGTGGAGAGATCTGAGGGCTGTCAATTGCCTTGTACAGGCTTGAGGCAGGCGGTGATGCCGTTATTGTGAAGATGTTGGTGTGTAGGGAGGTGACATCCAGGGTGGCCAGGGTGGTGGTCTAAGGGAGGTCATTAATGTTGTGGGGTTTCTGGAGGAAGCCAGTTGTGTCCTGGAGGCAGTTGACCCTTTGTATGGTGAGCGGTTTGAGGTTGACTTCTAGGAGTCCTGACATTCCTTCAGTCAGTGCCATGCCCAGATACGATGGGTCTGTCTGGGTTCCCTCACTTGTGTATCTTGGGAAGGATGTAGAAGATCCCTGGGATGGGTTATGGGGGATGAGCTTGTAGCATTTCTCCTGGAGTTGTTTAGGGAAGGATTTGGTGATATCCTTAAATTCCTGGGTAAATTGTAATGTGGGGTCTTCTTTGAATTCTTCATAGTAGGTGGTATCAGAGGTTGTCAGTTGTCTTCACTGACATAGTCATCATGGCTGAGAGCTACTCTGGCACCCCTTTTGTCTGCTGGTTTGGTCACTCTGTGGCGGTTGGATTTTAGGGACTTAATGGCTGTCCTCTCGGTGGTGGAGAGATTGCGGTGGAGGATTTCACAGTCAGTTCTTTTCCTTAAACAATCGATGTAATGATCAAGGGTATGGTTTTGTCCACTATGGAGCAGCCAATCAGATGATTCTTTTTTCTTATGACTGTCGTTGGGGATGTGGTAATTGTGGGTGGTGTCATCATTGTTGTGAAACAATCCTTTGAGGTGGAGTCACAGAAATAATTCTGTGGTGGAGCAGAAGCTTAGTCCCTTGGGGAGTGCAGATAATTCTGCTCCAGTTAGGGGTACTCTTGATAAATTGATGGTGTTGGGGAATAGTGCAGTGTCCATGTGAGGGGCCTAGCACCAGTGGTGTTGTGTGGTTGTGGAGTTGTTGAAGTTGATTCTATCTTTTGTTTTTGAGTTGGATGGCTGTCATCAGGGTTTTTCGATAGTTCACTGAATGAAGAGAGACACTCCAATAGAATGTATACCTGAAAACCTGCGTGAATGTTAAAGATCACGGCTAGACTAGGTAATTTGTCTGTCTGTTGGGCAGATCCATCTTGCCTATCATTCTCAAAGTGCCCAGAATTACTCAACACTAACTGGCCAATGCTGTGATTCTATTCTCAGAAACACGTGCCTTAAAAAATACCATCCCCCCGAAATCCTCAAAGCTGAGTTAAGTATTTAGGACCCAATCCTGCAAAAAGCCAGGTGAATAACTTTTATCACTGTGGTTCTTAACTTCACTGGAGCTATTAACTAGAGCAAAGGTGTGTGTGCATGCACATGCATGTGTGTATGTACGCACGCGTGTGCGTGTGTGTGTGAGCTAGGCTCTAACATAGGAATTATTTATGGGCATTTCTAGTCATAAGGTAGTCCCAGATCAACCCACTTTTTGTGAATATGAGGGGAAAAAAGAGACCTCTGTGCAAGTGTTCCCACTGGAAGAAAAAGACTAAAAAATCCAGGTTTTCTTTGCATTGACCTAGAACATACTTTCCCAAAGAAGCTGAAAAGAGGAAAAGAAAAATCCTCAATACAGAACGATTACAGAAAGCCTACCAACGGATGCCAACCCTTCATACAAAATAGGATCTGTTCTCAGATGAGTTACAGCAGCTGAAGATCTGACCCATCTTTTCAAGTAATCTTGCCAGAGGTTTGGATATGAGCCATATAAGTCTCTGTCACATCAATTAAACATGCTCCAGATGTCCTTAAAAACTCTGGGTCCATGAGTATGTCCTCCCAGCTCTTTTCCAGGGTGCCTGTATTTCCATGCTCTGGAACCCTGTGGAAGTGGGGTGTTTGGAATGCAGTTCTTTCTATGTTAATTACATGAAAGCAGCCTGGCCATTTATGGATACTCGATCTGACAGCAGAGATTTTCCTTCATGTGCCATGAAGAACTGGCTATTTTAAATGGAATTCTAATATCCCTCCTGCATGATCCTTGCCAGGGTTTATACTCTCTCAGACCAGCTGATCAACTGCTTAGCTGTCATTTTGGTCATTGTAGACAGTGGCTGAGGAGTGTGAGCTGTTGCAGAACACGGCTACCCTAAGCCAGGGAGAGCAGGGGGCAAGTTCGCCCTCCTTCAGCCCCGTCTGTAGGAGTAAATTCCTCTGTACTAGAAACTTGTACTCTAAGGCCCAACTCACCACTGGATAACTACAGTCTTATCCTGGTGGGACTCCACCAAAGTCAATGCAACTATTCCAGTGTAAGGGGTAATCGGACCCTTAAGCTTGTGTCTGGGCAATGCATATGTAAGAGCAACTCTGGGAAATTCTTTCTCTCCATTATTATCTGGGGGGATGAGCCATGTCATTCATGGAGCTGCAGGAGGGTTGCTCTCTCAGGGTTCCATTGCTAAGATTCTCAGGGTTAATCTCCTGCCCTTAGGCTCTGATCCAAAAGCCACTGAAGTCAATGGAAAGAGACTCATTCATTTCAGTTGGTTCGAGATATGGTTTCTAACCAAGTGAGATGTTATGTTCATGGCATACACACAGAGAACTTGGTAAAAACACAAAATACTCTTGTCGGAAGCTGCAGGGTAACACAACTATATTTTTTAGAATTCGGACCGATAACACACAAGAACCCAAAACAGAGAGAGACAAAACAGGCTGCTCCCTAAAAACAGCGAGCCACAGCTCAACTCACATTGCTTTAGGCTGGTTGGTTGCAGACTGACTCCTGCTAGACACCATTTTTTCCCTTAAACAGGTGCTCACTCCACCCTTCAACACATATTACTGTGAATACAGCCAGTCTGATTTTTCTTTTAAAATGTCTGTTGGGGGGGGGTGGATTTCAGGCTTTTTTTTCAAGAGACATTTCTGATTTCTATTAAATTTTGGGGTTTTCAAATTTTGCATTTTTGGGCTTTCAACAAAACCCCAAAAACTTTGTAAGAAACTTTTGTTTTTCATTGAAATTTTTCACAGGAACAAACCAACAAGCTCTAATTCGGAGCCCGTATCCATCTCACCTTGTTATTTATTGTTTGTGATATGGTAGCACCCGGGAATCCTGGTCATGGACCAGAATGTCACTGTGTGAGGTGCTGTAGAAACAGGGCAAAAAGCCCGTCCCTGCTCCAGAGAGCTCGCAGGTCTTTAGCTCAATGCCAATCTTCCACCCCAACTGAAGACTGTTCCTTCAGCAGAGGCAATTGCACTAAAAATCCACTGGCTGTGACCCCTCTCATCATGGTTTCCTTCCTGCCTGCCTCTTTCCCAGCTCAAAGATGGGCAGAAAAGGTAGCCTGATTTTAGCTCCTTTTATCTTACTGCCATTGCAAAAAAAACCCAACACCCCAATCCCACAGCCATGTTTTTAAATAATAATAAAAAGCTTTAAGTATTTACTTTGACCGCCTGTTCTTACTGTTTGGGATCAGCCTGATTATTCCAGGATTCATTTTTATTTCTGAGTGTTATTTTTTTTTCATTTAACAGCTGCACATTAATAAAAACTCCATTTCTTGCAGGATTTGGTTGGGATTGCTATAATAAAATATACGGATTTGTGCCAGCCGCTAAAAGAACTCTCTGCAAAAGTCGTGTTTTGGAAGTGATTAGGAGCTCCTGAACATATTGTTTTGCAATGTAGCCTCATCACTGCAGAGTATGGTGACAGATGTCTTGTGTTAATGTTGACTGATTAAATGTCATCTCTGAAGCCACTCCCCATCTATGTGGCACTGTGCTGCTTCAGTCACACAATCTGTCTTCAATCTGTTCTTTTTGCTGAAAGCCTCTAGTGTCACTGATTGTCAAGAAACCCACATCCCAGCCCAATCTGCGTGCTGTGTCCTGGGGCCAGCCCACGTCCAAACGATACTTCCAATTAAGGGAAAGGCACCATCACTTTCACATGGAAAAAGCATCTGACAACATCTTTAAATAGCTTTTAAAGCAGGGATCGTGTTATACCTCTGTGAATAAGGGAAGTTGCAATGTCTGCAATTGATTTTATTAACTGTTGTTTAGAAGCAGTGTTACAGCTCCCGCACTGAGCTCAGGACCCCTGGCACTATGCACTGCAAGAGCCCTCACACCAGGGATGTCCACCCTGCAATCAGAGCACTGAAATGGGTTTCCTTAGGAAGGTGGTGGAATCTCCTTCCTTGGAGGTTTTTAAGGTCAGGCTTGACGAAGCCCTGGCTGGGATGATTTAGTTGGGAGTGTCTATGCATGCTGCACTCACACCTCTGGCTGCAGTGTAGACACACCCACAGTAACAGACAGTTACTAGTTTAGTGTCCAGACAGACAAGGTGACTTGCCTGAGGTCTCTCAGCAGGCTGGTAGCAGAGCTGGGAATAAAATCCGCGTCTCGGATTCACTGGACAATACCAGAGGTTCTCGTGGATTCATTGTGTGGCAGACTCGGACCAGACAAATGTAAGAGAGCGGTCCTTTGAGCGCCGGGACGTGTGCCTCCAGAATGAGCAGGATAGTCAAACAAAGGCTGCTCCAGGCCAGTTAAGACACCTGACACCAATTAACTAGTTAAGGCCCTTGAGCCTTAAGACAGCTGGAACCAATCAAGGTCCCACTTACACTGTTTAAAAGCTCTTCTTCCGGTTCCCTCCGGGAAGCCCAGGTGAAAGGAGCTGGAGGAGAGGAAGCGTTGCTGAAGCCTGAGGTAAGGGTGAAGCTAGAAAAAGGGGACCATGAGGAAGTGGCCCAGGGAGTCAAAGCAGCTCCAGTGGTGAAGGGGAAGCTGCCAACAGCTGCTACCATTGGGGTCCCTGGGCTGGAACCCAGAGCAGAGGGTGTGCCTGGGTTCCCTCCTCCCCAGTGCTCTACAGCGACCCCCTGGAGAGGGGAAGCCGGCCTCAGTCCAGGCGGGAGGCTGACGTGTGCCTGCTAAGCTCAAAGGAACAACAGAGACTGTGGGGCATCCCCCTCTTCACCTTCCATACTGGCCTGTGATGAAAGTAGCTCGGGAGGCTGTGACCCTTGCTGCTACAGTGAGAAAGGGAGGTCACATTGAGGGCCTTGGCGAGTTTCTGAGGCCATTGAATCCGCACAGACACATGGGACCCACCAACACAGGCTTGGAACTTTGTCACAATTGTTACTAGTGACACTCATTATGTCATTATTTCTCAGTCTACTTTTAAGGATGCTTTTTGTGTAGCTGACAATTATTCAAACGGTGGCAATTTATGTGAGACTTTCACATGGTCATCCACACCCTGCCTTGCAACAAGGAGCAATATTGTTGTAGCCACTTTTCTTTCATCTCCACGAGTTTCCAGAAGGGCTCTTGCTTTGTACCTCAGGCTTCTTCATTTCCTGACATTCCCTGTCTTCATCTTTTTTCTCCAGGTACAGACACTGGGGTTACACCACCGTTAATCTGGAGCAACTCCACTCAAGCCCATGGAATTCCTCTGGATTTGCACTGCTGTGGTGAGATCACAACCTGGCCCCGTGCTACAGCTGGAATGCATTAGCCACAGCTAGGTCAGCTGTTCACACCAGCATCCTGCTGTAAGTCACTTTTGTGCATGGTTTGTCCTTATTTCTAGCAGAAGCTTTAGAAAATAGTAGTGTTCCTTTTACACCCACCTGCCCCTTCCTCTGCAGTCACACGCCTCCACTCACAGCCCTCCCCTGCCCAGAACAGCTGTATTATCCAGAAGTATATGGTTCTCAGATCCATTATCTGCTTGGCATCTGTTGCAATGACCTATTCCAATGACAAGTCACACACACAAGTACTTCTAACACACACACACGTATAAGACCATATGCAGCGCAGAGGTCACATGATTTGGTTTCCCCAGTGAGGGCTGCCGTGGCCAGGGGAAGGGAAGGTGGTTGGTGAAGATGTGACAGTTCACATGCTTTTGCACACATCCATTCAATGCCTATAAATGAAGGAGGAATCATAATAGAGGGCACTTAATTGAGTAGGATGCAGGCCACATTATAGCAAGGGATATTCAACCTTCTGCCTGACGTTTGCCAGTTAATATAGTCTTCTATGATCCTCCACCTGGCACAGCATGACTCTTCCCGCTATGGGCACAACGCTTTTGCCAGAATCCTTTTACCTTTCTCAGGCACACGCGCAACGGGAAGGAATGTCACCTTCCCAGACCCTTCAGAAAGAACCTCTCCCTGTGTTATAGAAACATGTCAGCACAAGGCCAGGCCCTTACACTAAGCCTTGGGAAGTCATTGTCAGCCCAGACGTGAAAACCATGGGAGAGCGCCTAATGGTGTCAAGAGGATGTGCAATAGGCTGTAATTGACTTAGTTACACAGTCACTTTAAAAAAAACAGAACTCTATTTTCACCAGTTAATCCATTGGCCCAATGGGTCAAGTAAAAGCAGGTTCCCCACTTCCTTTCACTTTTCCTGTGTACTAAATTACAAGCTGATAACGGGTTCCCATTAATTATTGATTTTTCAGATAATACTTGTTAAAGTAGAATTAACGCTATTGTTTCTCAACAAATACTGCCCAAACACTGTGTTTAGCGGGCTTGTAATCAGCTTTACCCACTTCTCTGCTAATCTGATTGAAACAGATTTCCTACCAAATCTTTTTTATTATTTTGTTGATATTAAAAGGTCACATATTTGTGCCTGCCCAAAACTTTAATTTAAGTTGCTGAGATCGATTTATCGTGTTGCGTTCGCAGATGAACAGCAAAGTCCCAATCACCGCACCTTTAATTAAAAATTGAAAATTAAGAAGGGAGGGGGAAAAAGAAATGCATCTCTAATGGAATTTATGGGGTGATATTAGGTACTGTATTGCTGAATACATTTTAGCCTATTTTCCAAGCCCTATATTATGAGTCTGTTCATCATAATGCCTTTTGACCCTCTGCATTTACTCCATCATAATTATCCTTTAATACTCTTATAAATGAACTTTTAGCTTATCTTCCATTAATTCTCAGAACAAGCAAAGCACTAACGTAACGAACAAAGCCATCTAAATAAAGTGTTTAACCCTTTTGGGGACTTTCTCTGATTATTCAGAAGAGAGACATATTTCAAAAAGGTAGGATGCTTACAAAGTTAGATGACTTAACTACGCTCACTACTCAGGAGGCTTATAAAGAGTGATGAAATTTCAGCCAGCTCCAACCATGAATTCCTATGCTGAGAATTTTGTGGAGAAAAACCCAAGCAAATAAAAAATAAATACATGAAGAAATAAAAAGGGTTCCAAAATTCACTCTGAAGCAAATTTGGTATTTCTGTGGTTTTGTGAGCAGCAGCAGATCTGTAGAGAGATCAGATAAAGTGCCTAGCTGGGTAGAAAGAGAGGAAGGATGGTTCTCAGTGAAGGCCCTGGACTGCGATTTAGGAGAACTGGGTTTGATTCCCAGATCAGCCAGAGGCTTCTGCCGAGAGCTTGGATGTCACTTAGTCTCTCCAGGCCTCAGTACCCATCTGTAAAATGGAGCTAGCACTTCCTTTGTCTGTTTAGAGTGCAGGCCCTTTGGGACAAGGACCGTCTCTTACTACGTGTCCATCCAGCACTCAGCACAATGGGATCCTGCTCTTGGCTGAGGCCATTGGGCAGACGGTTATACAAATAATAACTGGAAAGATTTATCCAGCCAGGTGGGCAGGCTTATCCAGGAATTCGTAAGGATAGTTTCTGGTGGCAGACAAAGGTGCTGCCCCCGAGCTCTGGGCTGGGCTGGGGCATGGCTTCAGGGGATGATCAGTATTTTTACAAGCAAGGACTCTTGGGGTTGGGGAGTCTCACCCATCATAACTCTTTGCCACCTGTGCAAGAGAAATAAGTGACGCCATCCAAGCAGCATCCATCTTCCTAAGTTTTGTATGAGAGTGTGCCACAGGCTGCTGAGAGATCTAGTCATGTGAGCACGGACGTTAGCCCCCGTTAACATCCACCAGTGCCACCACAGCTGGCTCTGTGCCATACGCTGATCATTCCCAGTCTAAGGTATTTAGTTCTTGTTTTCATTTTGATTTATAACCTATGCCAAAAAACACGGCCTCTCTGGGGCTTCAGGCACCTTTGCCAAGTGGTAAAAGCAGAGTGGATCCAAAACTCAAATTTGGAGACTCATTTCTGATTTTATTTTATTTTTTTTAGCCAAAACGATTCTCCAAACTCGATCAAAATTCACAAATTTCAGTGCCACAAAAATGCATTTTGGTGCAAGTTTACTATTAAAACCAGCTCTACTCAGAATCAACAAGACCATATCCGTTTGAGCCAGGCTTTTCAATGAAGTGGAATGCAAGTTCCTTGCCCGGAGGGGTGCTTCATTCTGGAGGCTGTGGGAAGCAACCCAGACCCACTAACCACTCCATTCCTCAAAGGGGTCACACTGCCCGAGATTTTGTGGATGCTACAGCAAAGGAAAAAGTTCTTTAGGCTTCCTGCAGAGCAATGGGCTGTCACGGAAGGTCTGAATGCCTTGGGGTGCGATGACTGGATTCAAAGCAGCTTTATTGCTGCCATTGCTCTAGTTTTCTTCTTATTGTTAATGTTCTGTCTGGCTTGTATTACTGGCTATACACCTGCAGCCAGCAAGAGACAGCCCCTGACCCAGAGAGCTTGCAATCTAAATAGGCAGGGAAGGTAAAGGGAGCATTATTTACCTCATTTTACAGCTGTGGAACGGAGGCAGAGAGAGATTAAGACTCACCCAAGGTGAATCTATGTTAGAGCTGGGGCTTGAACCCAGAGCTCCCAGCACCACAGGATCATCCTCACTCTGTGAGAGTTCTGATGTGGGCAAGAGGAACTGAAAGCCCAATGAGATGTGCATATGCTCGTTTTGCTTGTGCAATCTAGACACTTATGGAAAATTTAAGATTTCAGTCAGCCGTGGAGTCCAAGTGTCACATGGGTAAATTTCCACATACGGAGCCAATAATTAATCAGACTGAGCAATTTAATTAACTTTTCCATCCAAAAGTGAAGTGCAAATGTCTGTTTTGAAGGTGAACATATTTCCAGGTGAATGATTCCTATTTTATATCAAAGAATTACTTCATAAGCCTGATTCGTATGTAACAAAAGGACTGCTCATTCAGGACAGTTTTGATCTTTCATTTTAATAGCCACTCCAATGAGGAGTACCATGTAAGCTGTCAATGAGAGTCAATCAGATTTTCAAGGAAATTTGGTGACATTCAATGAAAAGATATTAGTGCTCATAATGAGAAAATACCTAATTCTCCTAAAGAAGGTTTTATGTCCATAAGTGCGTCTACAATAACCTGGAAGAGTTAGATTATACCTCGTAATGCCCTACAGAGCTCTAAAGAAGATTAAATCAGGAGGTTTGTTATTAAAGGTGTACTGGTCATGATTCCAGCCCGTCTCTAGTAAAAATGCTGAATAAAGAAATAAATAAACGTAATAGCCTTGAACTGGGCTGTAACTCAACTTGCCCAAATTGGAACAGTTTCCAATCTAAACAAGTTTTAATGAATGACAAATGTAACAGGCTCTCGCTTTTGTCCCTAACCCACCTTATTTTCTCTTTAATATTATTTGCCCTCACAAAATCCTGTTATGCTCTTTTCCATGATTTCGATAGCAAGCTGATGACTCTTTCAAAGCAACAGGGCCAGATCCTTAGCTGTTGCAAATAGCTCTGTTAAGTTAACAGCGCTACCCAGACTTATACCAACGGAGGAGGTAGCCCCTGGTGTGTTTCACGTGGAACAGCAGCATAAAGATTGTTATTATTTAGCTTTAAGACAATGATATTTTTATTGTAAAGAAATCATCCTAAAAGCATTTTTCCCTATCCCATTTTTAAGAATCCAATCCTCCATTTTAGCTTAAGGACAAACGATTTCCTGATTACCACCAACACAGACAAATTGAGAAATTTATATTTATTTCCTGATAGCATAATACTGATTCTAGAGAATTTGCCATGTGAAATATATTCCATATAATGCCAAAGTGTTAATGGCACAGAATAAAATCACAAGCTGGACTGACATGTAGAGATATTGGTGAAAAAAATGCAAAATTGCATAATGCAGCCACATAATCATCTGACAATACATGAGCTGTTCAGCCGATTAGTATTTTTGTTGTGTGTCAGTAACAAAATAGTTACAAGTCTTCTGAAAACTGGTGCGACAAGGAGGACTGAAGAGAGCTGGCCTTCATTAGGGAGGGTAGGAACCAGAACCCTTTCTACATGCCCTAACCCGCCCTTTGCTCTGTCTGTTTCCTTTGCCCAAACTCTTGCAACATTTCGATTACAAGCAGGATGATACAGGAGATACTCAGCTAGTGTTTATTGGATTAGCTCCATTAAAGTCAATAGAGCAATGGTTACAAACTGGCAGTCAGAAAGGAGAAGAGGAGCAGATTGTGATGCTCTGTGCAATCTGTTCTGAGTGACAGCTCCTGTGGGCATCGGGGGTGAGTACCACCATTTTCCTTTTCCATTTGAGAAGCAGCCT
Source organism: Chelonoidis abingdonii (assembly GCF_003597395.2). Classification (NCBI taxonomy): domain Eukaryota; kingdom Metazoa; phylum Chordata; order Testudines; family Testudinidae; genus Chelonoidis; species Chelonoidis abingdonii. The sequence continues at coordinate 217,250,520 of NC_133771.1, forward strand.
AGCAAAGCCCAGCAAGACATCTGAACCCCAACAAGAGAGAGTCCCGTAACTCCAGTTAAAATCCACCAGAACTGCAAGTCTTCAGCATCTCTGAAAATCAGGCTCTGGGTGTCCATCCAACTAGTCTAGTGTTTCTGTATCTCTTCTGGTCATAAAGATGAGATGCTATCAAAGATTCAGGTGTCAAAGCAAGAGGGGCTGGAGCAAATTAACACATTTCCAAGCAAAAAGTCCCAGGCCCGGATGGTGGACACCTAAGAGTTCTGAAAAAACTTCTGAGGGAAGTGGCTGAGCTCTCATTGAAATCAGAGGACAATTGAAGGGGTAACAAATTGTATCTCTATTTTAAAACAGCATTAGGGATGAGCTGGAGAATTACAGACCAGGACATTTTACGCCTGTGCCTTGTCAGTTAGTTGAAATTCTCATTGAGAATCGAATTGTAAAACATCTAGAAGAGGATGATATGCAAAATCAGTAACAGGGAGAAAGAGAAAACTTGCCAGCTGGGGCCTTTTCCTTCTGAGTTCTCGGACTGTAGCAACAAAAGCCAAGACATTCAGAGTTACGCGCCTAAATCCCTATTTATACACCTAACTATGTGGTGAGATCTTCAGAGGCATGGAGAACTCTGGCCACTTATTTATATGTTTTACAATCCATTTAGATGCCTAACTCCAAGTTTGAACTTTCTGGCCAGAGCCTTTCTCTGTTATTTTTCCTTGTTGGTATTGAATCATTACCAGTCAGCTGCATGCTCTATTTTCAATGAGACAAGTTACATGCAGTGTAAAAAATGGGCCATATTCCCTCCGGGGGGGCATGTTTACACGGCAATCCAAGGTGTGATTATTGCAGCTTGGGGAGACATGCCCATGCTAGCTTGAGTAAATATAGAGGAGGCAGCACGAGCTTCAGCAGCCCAAGTAGATACTCAGGTGTCTGGGTGCCTGCTCCACTGTATCTAGGGTTCTATTTTTAGCCATGCTGGGGCAAACGCCTGTGTGAGCTGCAAGCACACCTTCATTTGCCCTATTGACACTGCCCATTACACTAGTTTTACTCCATGGATGTCAGTGGACCTACAGAAGCATAAAACTGGTGTAAGCGAGTGAAGAATCAGGCGGAAGAGGTTTTGACTGGCAATTGGATGGCAGGGATTGGGAAGCATGACGCTATCGGCTCCATTCGTTGCTCCAGCCATGGAAGTTCTGTTGAACTTAATGAGCATTTTGGAGTGCAGTTCAGTTACAGGACGGGGGCCACGTTACAGAATGTGCAGTTGATAGATACCACTAATAGAGAATTAACTAGCAGCTGTGAGACCATCTTTCTCTCTAGAAAAATCATGTTAGTAACTGAGCAAAAACCCTCAAGCAACATGTGTCACCATTATTCCAGCCTCTGTTGGGAGACGTAGGAACCCAGACAGCTTTGAGGAGCATTCTTCTACCCAGTCTCTGTATATTTCCATTTCCTCTTCTGCAAGGAGGTAATGACACGTTTGGAAGAATGAGCCCAGGCATGTTACCCTATTTATTCATGGGGCTTCCTTAATAATAATAATTAAAAATAAAGCCACTTGGGGAGTAATGTAACTAATTCATCCATGGATTTGCAAACTGGCAATTTGCAAATTAATTGCCCCCAAACAATATGCTCTGCAGACAGGTTGTCCATCCATGGAGGCGGCATCTCTTGTGCAGCGGCTGCCTGATAATGGGCAGTTGAAATGCTTTCTGGCCAGACAATAGGCTTGCTCAAGTGTGCAACTATTTAGGAGGGAAGCTGTCACGCCCACCCCGGGTGGCAAAGGTTTGTTCTGCCTGTGTCCAGCTGCTGCGGGCTGTCATGAGAATACAGCAGCCATGTGCATGGGACAAAGCAGTTTTGCCTTATTGCCTCTCATGGCTTGGAAGGAAGCAGAACTATCAACAACATATGGGCCTTGGGGATTCCACTCATTTAACAAACATTATATGCCCCATAACAAAATAACAATATTTTGGTGCTTAGATAAACCAAGAAACTAAATTAAATTCCCTCGACAGCAAGGGCCAGGATGCTAATTGGCTTGGCTCATGGATTTTCTATGCGGCGCCCCAAGAAACAGATTGGCCCGTTTTTCAGGTGACTGATCGTTAATTGGAGTAATGAATAGAAGGTTGGAGGGGGCTGATCACTCCGACTTTGTAAATTCAGACTCCCGTTATTCACGAGCGCAATCTAGAGATGAAGTGGTGTTCTGGGAGCAGGGGAGCCTAGTCAGTGCCAGTTGAACACCAAACTCTGGTGTTCGTTTGCAAGGGAAGGCTGGCTCTTTCCCCTGTCCCCCTGGGTTGTGATGTTCTTTGAAAGAAGAACTAAACTCCTACAAAGGGTGCTGAATGCATTGTGCTCACAAAGGCAGTAAATGTACTTTCACCACCAAGGCATCTGGAGATTTGAAGTTTAGGCCTATGGGTCCCTGATATGGATAGCGCCCTCTCTGAGGCCTTGGGAAAGTCATGTAAGCCCAGATCCTCAAAGATATGTACGACCATGGAGGATAGGTCCATCAATGGCTATTAGACAGAATGGGCCGGGATGGTGTCCCTTGCCTCTGTTTGACAGAAGTTGGGAATGGGCGAAAGGGGATGGATCACTTGATGATTTCCTGTTTTGTTCATTCCCTCTGGGGCACCTGGCATTGGCCACTGTCGGCAAACAGGATACTGGGCTTGATGGACCTTCGGTCTGACCCAGTGTGGCCGTTCTTATGTTCATATGTTCTCCTAACTCCCACTGATTTTGATGGAAGTCAGAAACCTAAATACCTTTGAAGATCTGAGCCTTAGGGTCCAATTCTGCCACCTTTACTCACCCTGAGTTGTGCTTTATTCCCACTGATTTCAGCAGAGCTACTTGAAGAGGAAACTACCACTTGGCTTGAGTGAGGTTGGCCTTTGGCCTTTCTCAGGTTCTCCCACCTATTCTCATAACATTTAGCGACCATATAGGGGTGCCATGGGATTTAATTGTCTACAGCCAGATTCTGGTACCCTGGCACATGCTGGTTGGTACCTGTCACAGGGTAGCTGGTGGCTGTGAGTAGACCAGGCCCAGCACCCCGTGTCAGAGCAGGGGGCCCAGCTGAGCTTATTAAAGGGGCCTACACCTCGGCCTATAAAGATCTGTCAGAGGACAGGATGGGAGGAGTGATTGGGGGCAGGCTGTGCCTGGGGAGAGCAGCCAGCCGCTGTGGTAGATCCCTGCAGCAAGGGGCCAGCGTTCCAGAAAAGGGTCAGATCTGGCTGGGATAGGGAAACTGCAGAAGCAGGCTCACGAGAGACTCCTGGGACTCGGGAGGGGCGGCTGTGGAACCCTCGGACAAAGGGTGAGTGGTTTTGGTTTAGTCACGAATGTTTGGCCAAGAAACCTTCTTAAAGGATCGTGGGTATGGCAGCGTATGCTGGGCAGAGAGGCCCTGCCAGCAGGTGGGAGGCGCTGGGAGGGAGGAGGAGGAGCTGATTGGCAGGGTTGGCAGGTGAGAGGCACTGAGAGGGGAGGCGCTGATCCATGGGGGTAACAGTGAGGGCTGAACACCCACTGTTGTTTTCCAGAGTCGGCACCTATGCCCACGGACACACTGCAGAGCGCACTGAGGAACCTCAGGCCATCTCCCAAAGCTGTGTAAAAAGTCACCAGGCAAACTCACAAACCTCTCGCTGGGCCTGTGAATGGGGGAGGGAGGCATTACACACACCACCCCTGTGTGACTGGCACCCACAATTCAGTGTAAAAGTTCCCTAGCGGCCTATGTTTCTGCCACTGGGCATGCGCCCGGCTGCCTCCCCCAAGGTGCTTGGACACCTATCTCAGCACCGAAGCCACAGAGTGAGCCACAGACTGGGGGAAGACAGGTGTTTGTTCGGCTGTGGATCACAAGCAGAGCTGGGCATCTAACGCTGTGAGAGAAGTGGGAAGATGCAGCCCTCTTGTCAGCTCTCTCATTGGCTGGCTTAGGCAGCTCCCCACTCAGCATGCTGGCTTTTGTGGGCGGCGTTCTAAGGAGCCTCTCTCTCTTCGTTCCTTGCACAGGCTGTGGGAATCTAGCGATATCCCAAGATTTAGACATTCCATGCTGCGGTGCCTAAGTCCCTTTGCGGAGCTAGGCCGAAGTGACTGCCCATGGTCACACAGGAAGTGTGGAAACAGTGGTGAAAGCTCTTGCTGCAGTACACTGACGTAATGGACTAGCCTTCCGGGGTATTCTATTCATCGAGCATTGTCCCAGGACACTACTGGCCAGCCAGCCATCTGAATTTTCTGTTTGGCAAGGCATCAAAGGGCTTGAAAAGTATCTGAAGCACTAAGCATCTTCCATGAATCAAAGAATCATGCCATTCACTGTCTCCCAGACAGACCAACTCACTTATGTACCATTCCCCTCGCCCCCTACTGCAAGGCTCTGCGTCTATTACTGACCTACACAAACATCCATACGATAGACAGGGCAGGCGTGGATCATTATAGCAAGCTGGCTGTACCATGAACCCCTCCACTGAAGGAAGATCCCACAGAGACAGGGGGGCTCTCAGGGAAGGAAAATGTTGCTGGCTGCCAAAGCTTGTGCAGATATTTAAATTGACCAAAACAATTTAAATGCAACTCCAAAAACAAAACAAAAAAACACCCAACCCTAAATTAAAGTCAAATGCTTCCCCCTGATGTTTTGTCTGGCAGCTCTGAGCAGCAGCAGGGATAAATCAGTTTGCAGCAGCTCTGGAGAGCTATTTAAGTCTGATGCCTTAAAGCCTAATTGAGGGTCAGAGCTTAATTGAAGAAGAGTGTTAAAAGTAAAAGATCCAAAGGCTGGTTAAGTAGATGAAGGTTTTGTGGAGCAAATCCACCCCACTGCATTACAGCTCAGTCCGTCCTCCTCGTACAGAAAGGGAATGCCTGGCCCAAGTCACACCGCCAGCAGATTTGCACACTGCCTTCGGTTGCTTCTCTTCAGGTTGCTCCCTATAGTGGCTCTGACCACTGTCTGTCAGGTTTAATGTGCTTGATCAAACAGGTTCTGCAAAGTGCTAGCTTTGTGCCTGGGTAACCCCACAAGAATAGTGAGAGACAGAAACCAGGCAGCTCAACAGCAATGGACCCCTGCACTGGACCAATGGAGACCTCTCGGAAGGTACGTTGATCCACTGGCACATGGTTGGCGGGAGGAAGACACATAATCACTCCAGCAACCCCATGGGAAAATGAATGAAGGCAGAGTCCCTGTGGCATGGGGAGCAGGGAAAGCTGGTTGACCATCCAGCTAGCTTTCCCAAGTAATCAGCCAGAAAGCAGGACTGCCCAGGCAGCTGTGGATCCCAAACAGCCTGGGAGCCAGCCCTCTGGTTCCCTGGTCACTCAGGGAGCAGGGTGCTGCATGGGCTGGTGATCTGGAGATCCCACAAAGCCCAGCAGCCCAGCAGCTGGCCTGCCTGCCTGGCTGCCATCAAAGGTTTGGATGGAATTGTCACGTTCCCTCAGAACGTTTTGATTCTGTCAAAGCAAAGCATCACTTTCCAGTGGTTGTTGCATCTGAAAATTGTTAACCAGCTCTACTGACATGCCTTAAAGTGACAGTTACTGGACCTGGAGTATAAGGCATTGAGACAGACAAAGCAGATTTCAAATCAAGAAATATTTCTGCCTGGTGTTGTTCTCTGCATAGGACAAGAAACCCATTTCAGGTGGCTGGTGATGGGACGTTTTGTTACTATTATTACAGATCTCGTCGAGCTAAGGCCCACAGGCCCAATTCCCAAAGGTACTTAGGAGCCTACCTCCCATTGATTTCAATGGAAGTTAAGCGCCTACATACCTTTGAGGGTCTGGGTCACAGAGTCTGCGGCAGCACTGGGAACTGCAGCATCCCACAGAACTCTATTTAACCCAGCTCTTATTCCCAATGTGAAAACAAAACTAAAATGTGCTCCCCCAAAGTTTGGTGTTACTGAAATGTGTTATAGCTTTCAAAGAAGTTATCCTCTTCTTGGAGTTTTTCAAAATAAAAGCTCCAGTAAGCTGGTGGTGTTTTTTTAAACATATTTTCCCCGCCAATGTTGGCACACAGGATGGAAACCAGTCTCTTCCATTCCTCTGTCACTTGCTGCTGCTTCCATTTTCTCCACAGTGCTGAAATCAATTAGTCTTTCCTCTCCGCTGAGGGTTCTTCTGATGGTTTCTCTTGGGCACCCTTGTTTCCTCCCACCGGTTGGTTTCCACTTGACAGCTTCGCTTGGGAGGTCTTTATGTTGACATCCAGAGTGCATGGCCCAAACATATCCAGTGCTTCCTGCTGATGCTGGTGGAAATGAGCTGCTGCTTGGTGATTTCTCAGATCTCTTAGCTGGTAATGAAGTCTTTCCAACCAAAGCCCAGAATCTTCTGTAAGCACTTACATTTGAAGGTGTCTAGCTTTCTGTCTAACATTTTAGTAGATCTCCACCTCTCTCAGCTGTACATTATCACTGAGATTGTTTTAACTGATAATTGTGTTTTGTTCTGGTGCTGTGTGTCTTTGATTTCCATATGTTGCTGAGTCTAGTAAACTCTGTGGATACGTTTTCTATCCTTGATGTCACTTTGGTTAACATGCTGCTACCCAGGTAGATGAACTGTTCTATTTTCTTGATATTTTTGCCTTCTAATGTGATGCTACTGCTTGACAGCTGGGTTTCAATCATGGTTTGTTTAGCATCACTAATTTTGAGCCTGCTTGGCCTACTGGGTTTTGCCAAGTTGTCTGTCTTTTTAACTTTTCATGGGTGTTGCTCAATAGTGCAACATCATCAGCAAAGTCTAGGTCTTCTAAGCCTTTGCCACCTACCCTTGTCATACCAGTGTTTGTGTTGCTAATACACTTCATTATCCAATCTCCCCCAACACCGAACAAGAGTGGAGATAAAATGCAGCCCTGTTTTTTGCCAGAGTCCACACTGAACCAATCTGTTGTCTGTTGTTCACCCTCACAGAGCACTTCATACCTCTATAAGTGGCCTTGATGATGATGATGATGATTTTAGCTGGGATGCCATAGAACAGAAGAATATTCCACAATGTCTGTCTGTGCAGGCTGTGAAATGCCTTTGGAAAATCAGGCCTGATGTATGGTACGCTGTTAGGTTGATGTAAGCTGCCTTGCATTGACCCAGCCATGGAAGCGTGTTCACTTAAATTTGGCTCCCACCGACATAAGTGCCTCTGTACAACAGTATAGAGACACCGTCTCCCCCAGCGGTGTAGAGTCACAGTTGATATAATTAAGTCAATGCAGTGTCAGTGTAGACAGTGTAGACAGCTTACATCAACTGTTACTGGCCTTCAGTAGCCTTCCCACAATGCTCCACCCTGACAATACAGTCAATAGAAATGCTCCTGATGAGGACACATACCACAGACACAAGAAGCCAAGTGTGCACACACACAAGTGACTTAATAACTGCGGTGGCTGTATGCCTATATAAGTTAGGTTAACATAATTTTGTCATGTAGACATGGCCTCAGACAGCCAAGGTTGGGGAGGTAATTTCTTTTAGTAATCTCTCACCAGCTTCTTGGTGAGAGAAACAAGCTTGAAAGCTGATAAAGTGGGAGCTTGCCATTTTATACGTTCTTCTGTGATGAATATCTCCTCTACACAGGATCCCTTGAGCCTGAATCCAACCTGTTCTTCTCCAAGTTTTGCATCCTTGGGCCATGCTCAGAGACAATGTGCAGTAGTCACAGTTGGAGATCACCATAGAAAGAGCAAGAATTGGACAAACCGAAAGACATGGTGTCTCAGTGAGGAAAGAAAACTGCTGAAAGGAGAACATCTGAATGCCAAGGCCAAAAAACTTTTGGAGAAGACAAAGGAGTGTAAGGTCTAGTTTACACCACAGACCTGTATCAGTATAATTATGATGCTCAGGGGTGTGAAAAATCCTTCCTCCTGGGCAACATAGTTATCCCAACCTACCCCTCTGTAAAGACAGCGCTATGTCAACGGGAGAGCTTCTCCCGCTGACATAGCTCAGGGAAGTGAATTAACTACCCTGACGGGAGAGCTCTCTCCCATCAGCTTACCACATCTTCATTAAAGAGCTGCAGAGGCACCGATGCAGCGTTTTAAGTGTCAGCTAGCCCTAAGAAAGGCAACAAAGCAATGCAAGGCAAGGTGAACAGATACCGAAGACCTCTCACTCCAGTAGACATGTTGGAGGTACAGGCTGCAATCCAAAAGCTGAGAAATAACTTGGCAAGAGATGATCAAGTTACTGCAGAAATTCTAAAAGTTCTTGATACTACCCTCCAAATGAAACTGACAGAGTTGTTCAATGAAGTTTGGAAAAAAGAGACCCCTCATGACCAGTGGAAAGATAACATGGAATCGTTGCCAGAATACCCAGAAAGGGTGATCTGACTGCCTGAAACAACAGGGAAAGCGTTACTTTACTCTCCCGTAGAAATCACTCTGCAGAAGGCTCTATGATACAGGATGAAAGAGGCAATGTATGCAAAGCTTAAAGATGTATTATGAATCTGAATTTCTTTAGATTTGTAACTAAATATTTCCAGTTCCCTACATAGCACTGGCTGGTTGAAAGTGGCCATTAAGATGTGTTTACGAACTTTAATGCTGACCAATGGACTTTGCTATTTTACTCTGTGGGAAAATAGGTTTTTTTACAGAGGAAAAAACATGGTCATACTGTACTTGTGAATTTCTTTTGGGGGTGGGGGGCAGAATTTGCCTCTACCACTCTGACCACTCAGCATTGGAGCATTATCAACATTAATTACAAATTTTCAATAGCTATTTTGATACACTTTCAATAAACTTTCGTCTACCAAAAAGCAGATTTCAATAATATTTACACGTCTTATATCTATGGGACAACTTGTCATGCAATATATCTTCGAACAGCCTTTTTAATTAAAAATCTTTTCATTCAAGTTTTTTTTAACTAATTCTAATAGAATGTAGCACTTTGCACCAGTAGATCTCAAAGTGCTTTACAAAGAAGGTCAGTGTTATCTCTATTTTACAGAAGGAAAAATGGAGGCTTAGGGAGGGAAGTGACTCATCTGCTTGCTGACCTTGGCATAACTGGGACCTGAACCCAGGTGTCCTGTGCCCCAGGCCAGGGCACTACTCACTAGGTCATACTGCCTCTCAAAGTGCCTTGTTACAATGTAACTCTTCTTCAGTGCTCTAACCATGTAGGCAAATGGATTCATATACCAGACGGGTGCAAACAGAATAAATGTATCCCACTGGAAACTTAGAATCAGTTTTAAATAGAATCAGTTCCTGGCAGTGATATTCACATGAACATGGACTCAGACAATCTGCACTAGGACATTGATCAGAATAGAACCACCACTTCCTTCCCGCACCACCACCGCCGCCCATCAGTATATACCAAGGTGATGATAGAACTGTGGCATCTGTATAAAAATATCTAGCAACAAAAGGTTGATGTGAAGCTCATTAAAGTCCATGCAGAGCCCTAAAGCCATTAAATGTCTTGGAAGCAATAGACAGCAAGTAGCATTAATGAGTACTGGTTACTTGGGTATAACTTTTGTCATCACATTGGCCTGAAGTATGTCTATTTTCAGCTGACTGATGTTGCCAGTCGGCATGTGTATTTTCTCACTGTGCGCTGTCCCAGCCCTGCACTGGCCATTGGTTCCACAGACCTCAATAGCACTATCCAGAAAGACCACAGACTCAGCCAGGTTTATTGACGACGCGGTCCTAGCACCCTGGCCTTGTGGTTACAGGTATGTTAACCCATGCATGCCTGCGCCAATGGGACTAGCTCAGTCGGCAGTGGGAGTCTCTGCTGCCCCCGCCCTCCTCAGCTGCACAAAGGTGGCCCCCTCACCCTCCCCAATGGTTTCTCTTTTAAACCAGAGGAGCTATACCTTATATCTGCTGGTTCGAACAAAACATCCCCATTCATTAGCCTGTCATCCCAGGCCTGTTTTACTGGGGAGCCACGTGTTCCTGTACCATCTCCCCGGATCATGTTGGTGCTGCTACTTGAGAACTCTAGCTTGGAATGGACCTGTGCTAGCCTGCGGGAATGTGTTTCCATGAACACCCAGTGCCGAGTATTTCTTAGGAGTGCCTGTGTTTTAGCAATGCTAGCCATGCCTTTGCCAAGCTCATGCACTGGACAGGGAAGTTGTGAGCAAGCGTCTGCTCTATGACAGGGCCTGAGTTTTGCTCCTAGCTTGGCCTGGCTTTGCTACAATTCAGGCCCCAGGTCTTGCCCCAGGCCCCGTGTTCCAAGCTCTGTCTCTCTCTACAGCACCTGGAGACTCATTTCTAGTATAATGCCAAGGAGGCAAATCCTAAATGAGTGAAGTGATTAGAAATCTCTGCTGTTTAGTTTTCATTTCTTCTTTCCTTTCCCTTCTTCCTCCACTTTTAATTAAAATGATTTTCTAGAAGTAATGACAGATAACACGCAGTGTGGTGTAATTCTACAAACGGATACATACATCAATGGGGAAACGTCTGCGTGTTTCTAAACTGTTGACAATTTTTGAAGATGGTGTCTTTCTGAACGTTCAGAACTTCCTGATAAAGTGGAAATGAAACAAGAGTCTGGATTTTGTTTAATTGTATATTTTCTGCAGCCTGTGTGTGTGAGGCAGGGACCTGTGGCAGGATGGGGAAATGATTGGTGTTATTTACATGACTTGTAGGGTTTAGTGTGGTAGATGTGTACTTAATGTTTCGCGCCGTAGGCGAAACTTCCACCTTGTGCCCCCCTGCACCCCCATCCTGAGGCACCCCCCCAGTAACTCCTCCCTTTCGCCCTGAGGTGCCCCCCTTGCAGCAGCTCCACCCTGAGGCACCCCCCTCTCCAGCTCACCCCTGCACTGCGCACGAGTACCCCGAGCACGCCATTGCTGCTTCCCTTCTCCCGCCTCCCAGGCTTGTAGCACCTAAGCTGATTAGCGCTGCAAGCCTGGGAGGCGGGAGAAGTGAAGCAGCTCACCCCTGCCCCCGGTGTGCTCGGGGAGGAGGCAGGACAGGGGTGAGCTGGGGCGGGGGGTTCCCCTGCGTGCCGCCCCCTCCTTACTTGCTGCAGATGGCCCTCCCCGCGCTCCCCTGCCACAGCTCCCTCTGCCTAAATGCCGGTGGCGACTGGGGCGGCAGAAGATCAGGCCACCACGGTCGCTGCCGAAGAAAATGGCGCCCCCCAAATCCCAGTGCCCTAGGCGACCGCCTAGGTCGCCTAAATGGTTGCACCAGTCCTGCAAAGCCCATGGAAGCCAATGTGGTGGGGGGGGGGATCTTTCCATTGACTTCAGTGGGCTCTGGATTGGGCCCTGGAACATCAAAGGCCAGAAACCTACCTGCTCTAAACAGGTGCAATTCCACTGACCTCAATGGAATCGCAGTTGTTCAAATCCAATCTGAGTTTCACCACAAGAGGATTACCCTTTTGATTAGGAAATTAATTATCTACTAGGTGGAGTTAGGGTGACCAGACAGCAAGTGTGAAAAACCAGGACAAGGGGTGGGGGCATAATAGGAGCCTATATAAGAAAAAGACCCAAAAATTGGACTGTCCTTATAAAATTTGGACATCTGGTCACCCTAGGTGGAGTTAATTCACGTGGTGGGTGAGAAAATAATTCCTACTGCTCTGAGAAGATATTTAAGAAGCAGTTGGGGCAGACATATAAACCACCATGCCAACATGTTCAAAGATCATTTTTATGTGCTAAGATTCTCTCCAAATGCTGCAAGGTAGATGTGCACACTCACTTAGATCAGATGCTGAGCTCCCTCCGTTCCCACCCACTGCCATGAGAGTCAAGGAGCACAGCACCTTACCTCACTGGGTCTATCAGGCCCTCCTTTCTTTATGTAGAGGGGTTTATGGCCCCTACAAACGTCTTTGCATAAAAAAGCAATAATGACTGACTGGCAGGGTTCCCCCACCTGCCCTGGTTTTCTTGTGCTAATCCAAACGCACAGGTTAAATACGGATTTTTCTGAAAATCATCATCATGCCCTTCATTGCAGACAACACACTCACACCTAAATAAAACTGCTAAGCCATCCTCACTATGTTTCTAATTAGTGCAACCTCTTTAACAAATAGATGCATAATATGGGTCAAGTATGTAGGTCATGATAAATTTATCGGGAAGAACTTCAGACTCTGGATCATCAGAAGACCAAACTGAGGCAGCATTTTTGAAGTTTCAAAATATTTCTACATTTTGGGTTGCGAAAGCTGGGAAGGAAAAATACAGCAAACTCCTGCATCGTTAGCCCTTCCTTGATTGTTTTTCTTTCCCCTCATCTTGCGGCACCGTAACTGCTACAGACAAAAACACTGTCATCAAGAGATACAGAGAGAGAATTGAAGCAGCAATCGCAAAGCACCGTGGGACCATTCCTACTAGGTGAGAATTGTACACCCACTCTATTGAAATCCATAGGCATTGTACACTCACTCCATTGAAGTCTACAGGCATTCCAGACCCAGTCAGAGCTAGTGCAAATCAGTGTGGCTGCCCTGAAGTCAATGGACCTACATCCATTTACAGCATCTGTGGACCTAGCCCTCTGAGTCAACAAGCAATGCAGGATGGGGCGCAGTGAACTCAGGTTGCTTCATAACTAGAGCAAATACAATTTACTACCATCGGCATTTTGCTGCTTCACAAAAATCTATTTTAGACCTTAAAATCAATGGGGCCCCTTAACTGTAAAAATAGTGTCAGATCTAGAAAGGCTGCCTCTACTCTAGTGACCCAGTCTGTGGGTGGAAGATACATGCCAGTGTATGGAAAGCATGTTTTCCATTTTAGCAATGTAATTTCTGTTCAGAGCTTAGCACTAAAATTGTTATTCCTTGGTCCATTTTTAAAGAGATAGAGGGGCCAAAATTAGGCTTCGATTGGAATCGGAGTTGCATTTTAACTCTCCAGAGCTTGCTGCTTTTCTGTACAGAAACTTGTTTTGCCTTTGGCAGGGCTGGCTTCAGGCACAGGCGATGGAAGCAGGTGCCTGGGGCAGCCAATAGAAAGGGGCAGCAGCTCGTCCATTGTTGGGGCGGCAGGCCCAGGTCTTCAGCGGAAATTCGGCAGCGGATCCTTCGCTCTCTCTCTTCGTCTTCAGCAGCACTTCGGCAGCAGCTCATTCGGGTTTGTATTCTTTTTTCTTATTCGCCACTTGGGGCTGCAAAAAGGCCTGGAGCCGGCCCTGGCCTTTGGGGACAATGGGCCTGACTCTCAGAGCTTTCCTTGAGGTCGACTGGAACTTTGAGCGCTTGATGTTACTGCAAATCAAGCCCAATCTGTTTAAATAAAATACCGTCGCTGGTTATTCTTTAATCACATTGAATTGTTTCATGGAGATATCAAAGAACAGTTATTCAAAATGGCATGCGTGCAGTCAGGCATACTCTATGGTCATGCAGCTGTGTGCCTAACTTGCACATGCTAATTACCATGCCTCACTTCAATTGTGCAGGCAAATTGGGTAACTGCATGCACATGTGGCTGATTAAGCATCTAACTGGACAGTTGCATGTTCAATTGATGCATATGGAAATCGGGAAATTAGGCATGTAAATGTCCAGTTAGCTGGCCAGTTAACTAGGCTGCAGTTGCCTGATTTGCATGAAAGAGCACAGGAACCACATATGCAAATTAGGCACACTGCTCTGAAAACCAGACCCAAGATGTATGGACATCATGGGGCATTGTGGATCCTAGCAATAGTCATGACTGAGCTTTTGAAATAGTTTCTGTTCGTATTTACGCTTTTGTTACATTATTTATGGGAACATTTCTTCTTTATGTGGTGGGTCCAGCCCTGTCTTATGACTCAATAGTTAAATGCAGTCTGAAAGTCAGAGTTGCTGGGGGCAAGATGGGCCCAATTTCTAAAATGGAGCTTGCCCCTCGCAGTTGCAGTTTGTACATGCAGTTCAGTGACAGGCCCAAATCTTGGTCTGTGCACTTCTGGCCACGGGGAATTCAGAACAGGTAGGGGAAAGATGCCCACAGTGCTCTGATTTGTTCCCGCAGTTCATTTGGTAGGTGCAAAAAGGCAAATTGGAAATCAGTAGAAGTACTGACCCACACCACCAAGTGCAGTTTAGAACAAACCCTGCCCCCCTCTACATCACTCAGAGGAAATGCAACTGGCGCCTGCAAAGGGGGACTCCGCAACCCTCAGGTCAGCCGATGCCAGTGCGCCGCACCAGCTCTCTGCACAGGACCCCAGAAGGGTATAGATGGTGGGCCAGGTGTAGGGCTCATGGATTTGCTGAAATTGCGGATCCACTGGCCCGGAAGCTGACGTAAGGGGTCACAGCAGATGATACTCCATCTTCTGTGGGTGGCAGCAATAGAAGCCTATGACACTGGGGGTGCAGACATAGAATTCTTGCATGAGCCCCCTCAGCCTTTGGAATCCCCGCTGCAGGATGAGCATGTGACCTGTCAAGGCTCCGTAATTGCAGCAGGTGCTGGCTGGCCCCGAGGCCAGGGAACTGCGGCTCTCTTTGGCATTTCCCAGCTCAAGCCAGTGGAAACACTGGTGACCAAAGCAGCATTAACTCACTGCATAGGGGATCAGAGATTCAGAGTGCAGGCAAAGTGGTTCAAGTGGGCAGAACACAGTCCTGTTTCTCAAGGAGGGGGTCCAGCTGAGTACCGCAGAGGAGTAACTCTTATGGGGTTGGAGCTCTTTCCCTATGGATCCCTGGTTTCCATGTGGCTAGGCAGCCTTGTCTCCTCTGCCACTCCCAAGCCCCTCTTTCCTGCAAGCAGCATTTGGGAGAATTCAGCTCTGAGATTCACCTCCCATAGCTTCCTAGGGCCCCTCTACTCCCTAACCCTGAGACTTGGATATTGCCCAATAGAGTTTATTACAATAGCATTAGCTAACAGTTAGTAAATGATACATGCAGACTGCGGGACATTGCCTAAGATTTTTTGTCTCTCTTCAGTTATCACTGTTGGTGTAAATCTGCAGTTGATTACAGAGCCATCCCTCAAACATGTATCCTATGTTTGCTCGCCAAAGTGCTACGCTACAATAAGAGCTGTAGCCTGCATTGTGTTTGCATTGTATTCTAGACTCGGTACTCTTAGGCCTCAACCCTGCAAACATGAATATTCCTGTAATGCTAAGCATGTGAGTAATGCCACTGACTTGTCTTTAAGGACATGCACAGGCAATGGGATTACTCACGTGCTTAAGTAAAGCACATGCACAAATGTTTACAGGATAAAAGCCTTGTAAAAGCAAGCACCAGGCACTGTAGAATCACTTTAATATGACTACCATGAAAAACACTTTTTAGATGGTAGTAAAGATATGTGAATGTGAGTAATAAAAGATCAAGTTAAAGGTGGAAATTAGGATTCTAAAATCTAGTTAGAGCTGCTGTGTATCACTTAGTTAAGACCAGAGTTTCAAAAGAGCTAGTAAATTCCTTCCTAAACCACGAAAAGCATTGTGAACTACAACCCAGTGCATTTTTAAGAATGTATTTATAATTCTTCTTTATATTTGACAGTCTTTACTTTCTGTAAATTTTTCCACGTGTGGCCTTTTTAAACTGGATGATTCAAGCAGCCCGTCAGCCTGCAGTTACTATAAAATATTTGACCCTCTTACTAACAGTCAGTATGATGTAGGTCCTAATTCAGCAAAGCCTTTGAGTACGTACTTAAGTCTCATGAAAGTCAGGGTGTTTATCCACATAGTTATATGCTTTGCTGATCTGGAGGTAGTCAGTGGTCCAACTTTTTAAAGGTCATGGACTGGCTGCTAGTTTGCGGGCACCTCCATAGGTCACACACAGATAAGTGAAGCATGTCGCTGCAGTGCTTGACAGCTGCCACACTTTCTGGGCAGCTGCTGCTCTGGGGGCAGACGCATTTGGTGGCTGGACAGAATCTGGCTTGTGGGCTGTCAGCTGATCACACATCTACATGCACATGCTAGAGAAGCCGCTTAAACAGGACAACACAGAGAAACGGCCTCTTGTCCCAGACAGGTGGCTTTTCTTCATGCCTACTTCCATGGAGACCCCCTGTGCTGTGGGGATTGGTACCAAATGAGGAGCTCCTTTAACTCCAAAAGACACATTGTGGTTCTTTGCCAATGTAGCCATCACTGGAGAGACCATAAACTTGACAGGTACTGGGATAGACTTTAGGAAATTTGCAGCATCACCAGTTCTAATCAGGATGTTCATCCAATTTTATGGACCATTCCAGTCAGGAGACCCTACTGTCCCAATTAAACAGCAGTCTTTCCACTGGATAACATTGGAGTGAGTGGGTCAGTTTCCTTGGAAACCATCCCAACTAACCAGATTTCCCAGTAAATTCTGTTCTTATTAAGTGAGGTACACTGTACATTATGCATTAATCTATGGATTCAGATATGGAGCTATACGTCACCATCTGACTTGCAGAATCAATTACCACGGTGGCAGGAGTCATACCTCAAATTTGTTGGCCCTCACTGCACAAGATAGAGAAGGCAAAGCTTGTTCTAGGGAGCATCACTGTGGAATTCAAGGGTTTGTGTGATATTCAGTGTGCATGTGTCTTAAAAGCAAGTTTATGATCTTTTTACAAAATTTCAATACACTTTCACTAGGCCTGGCTGATGCACAAATATATCTTCGAGAATAAAATCATGATCCAGTTTGCCTGTATGTAATTAACAGTTTACATAGAAAAGGAAATCAACACCAGAAGGTGATTTTGGAGTCCTTAATATATAGTGCAGCCCAATTAAATCACTAGAATTACAAATGCAGGTTGGTAAATATGATTATACACAAGATGTTTCAAATAGAAAATAAATTAATTGCAGAAGAACTGAGGGTGGGGGAGAGCCACCCAGCCTGGGACAGCCTGTTTCTGGTAAAATACTGCCCCCTATTGGCTTAACTGTATTAGACATTGTCACGGAATACTCCTAGATCACTTCTCTGCGGCCACGTCAGCCCAGGGGTGATGAAGGGTAGTTCCCTGGCTCCCTTCAACACACTCATTGCAGCAGTTACCTTCCATGGATACCGATCGATACCAGCCATCAGGGCGCGGCTATACGGTCGGTTCGAGGTGCCATCATCAACGTTCTTCACAAATAAGTCTCTGTATATTTGGGAACGGTGGTTTCAACAGAAACCTATGGCTGGCTAAGGAGAAGTGAGAGCTGGGGAGAATTATCTCCATCCAAATGTACAGCAATTAATCTCACATCAGCTGTTTTATTTAGTCTATTTAAATATGGGGGTTGGGTCTGGGTTTTTTTTATTGGAGAATAATAAAAGCCTTGCAATCTTAATAAAAAGTGGCCTGCTTAGTGGTGTGTGCTCATGTCTCCAGTGCTCTCAATCAGAGGACGTACTTTCAAAATCAAGAGATCAAAACAGTGCTCTGGGTGGTAGGGAATACGCGTTTAGGTTGGGATGTTCAAAGCAGCCTGTGGGAGATATGTTCCTCAATCCCACTGAGTCTCTCTCTCCTCCAGAATAAAAGGCTGTTGGTATTTCCATTCTGACCCTCCTTACATCCTAGTTTTATCATCTTAAAAAGGGAAGAAAAAGATATAGCTGTGTACAAGGTTTTCTTTTTCTGTAGTCTCTCTCTTTCAAGCAAAGCCACATGATCATCTAAATGTTACTTTCACTTAAGCACCTTTTATTTTTAATTTCAAGTATTTTCCAGGTTGAAAATTATAGTTTAAAAAGTCCAAAGAAATGTTGAAATTGTATGTGATATACAAAGAAACAAAACACACAGAATCTGTCCCACGGATGAAATACAAACACATTGAAATGGTTTCAGAGTAGCAGCCGTGTTCGTCTGTATCCGCAAAAAGAACAGGAGTACTTATGGCACCTTAGAGACTAACAAATTTATTTCAGCATAAGCTTTCGTGGGCTACAGCTCACTTCTTTGGATGCATAGAATGGAACACACAGACAAGAGATATTTATACATACAGAGAACATGAAAAGGTGGAAGTATGCATGCCAACTGTAAGAGGCCAATCAGTTGAGATGAGCTGTCAACAGCAGGAGAAAAAAACCTTTGAAGTGACAATCGAGATGACCCATAGAAGGTGTGAGGAGAACTTAACATGGGGAAATAGATTCAATTAGTGTAATGACCCAACCATTCCCAGTCTCGTTAAACCTAAGTTAATTGTATCTAATTTAAATATTAATATTGAATCAGCCAGTCTTTCTTGATGTCTGTTTTTTAATTTTTGTTGCAAAATTGCCACCTTTTCCAAGTCTGTCACGAGTGTTAGAGAGGTTGAGTGTTCGCCCACTGGTTTTTTAAAGTTATGATTCCTGATGTCATTTATTTTGTCCATGTATTCGTTTGCCAGAGACTGTCCAGTTGGCAATTGTCATGCAGAGGGCATTGCTGGCACATGATAACATAATACGTTGGCAATGTGCAGGGAACAGCCCCTGATGCGCGGCTGATGGATTCGAATCCTAGATGCTGTCACTTGAATAGATTGTGGACGAGCTTGTTATCAGGCTTTGGCTTTGCCTCGGCCTATAGCATGCAAGGACCACTAACTTAGCTACTGTATATATACACCACAGGTTTTTTATCCTCCATATTATGCAGTTCCTGCATGCAATGGCTGTGGATATCTGGATACTGGGATTGAAGAGCCAACCAATGGAAACACGCATGCTACGCTAATGAGTCATGCTAACCCGTCATGAGTCCCAGATCCAAAATCATAAGATCAGCTTAAAAATCAGGCAAGTTTTTTTAAAAATGTTGAGTTTGTTATTTGCCTGTGTTTTTTAAGCCTTTTCAGGCACTTATTGGTTCTCAAGCTTCCTGCGACCAGTGAGGAGCGACTAGAAATATGCCCGTTTTTAAAAAAGTGAAGCGGAAATTCTCTGTCAATAGACAGTTACCAAGCAGTGCGGCTTATAGGCAACTGCAATATACAGAGCCTGTGGCAACTGAGGATAGCCCCATGACTCATTGCTAAAAGCCCTACAACATCACAACCAATTTTGGTCATATTCATGATCACAGAATTAAATGTCATAATGTCATGATTCAGCTATTTAAACAAAATTGGAAATTTCGGTTGACGTAAAGGGTCCCTGACCCAATAAGTTATGGGAAGTTGGGAGCTGTGCGGGGACTGAGGCTTGGGGGGAGCCTGGAGGGGGCTGTTGGGTTAGCGGAGGGGGCTGAGGAAAGTGGGGGGCTATGAGAGTGGGGAGCTGAGGAAGTGGGGGGCCTGTGGGGGGGTAGCTGGGGAGGCTGGAGGGCTGAGGCAGGAGGGGACGGAAAAAGGGCATGTGGGGGGCTGAGGCAGGCGGGGCTTGAGAGGGGTTTGAGGGGCTGGTAGGGCGACGCATAGGGGTGTAGGTGGGAACTTTGAAAGAGAGTGGGGGGGTGATGCAAGGGTGGGCTGGAGAGAGCTGGGGGCTGACGCAAGGAGTTGCGGGTGGCTGGGGGGTGACGAGAAGGGCGGGGGGAGAGCAGGGGGTTGCTGCGGGGCTGAGTAGGGGGGTGAGAGAGGCTGGGGGGTTGCTTGGGCGGGAGGGTGAGGCGACAAGGGGGGGGCCGAGAGAGCTGGGAGGCTGGAGAGAGCCGCGGGTTGCTTGGGAGGGCTGACGCCAAGGGGGGGCTGGAGAGAGCTGGGGGGTGCTTGGGGGGGCCGGAGAGAGCGGGGGGGGGCCGGAAGAGCGGGGGGTCGCGTCTGGCTGACGGTCAGGGGGGCTGTGGGCGGAGACCAGGGGCCCGGTGGGACGCGGGGTGAGCTGGCTCGCGCGCGCCTGCGCTGCGCACTGGTCCTTGGCCGCCGGCGGAGGCTGAGGGCGCGGCGCGGCCGGGCCTGCAGCGTGTCCGGAGTCCTGCGCCGGGCGGCGGGCGCGGGCCGGCGGCGGTGAGCTGCCGGGCGGAGGCTACTTGCGGGGGAGAGGCTGCCGGGCGGGCGGAGCGCTGGGCCGAGGCCCCGGGGCCGGGCCCGGGGCCGGGGCCGGGCCGAGTCCCCGCCGCTGTGCCCGGGCCGCTCGTGGACACTTGTCCGGGTCCCTGTCACGCTCCGCCCGAACCGCGGGGCCCGGCCGGAGTCTGAGGGACCGGCCCTGGCACGTAACCGCCGGTCTCGGGCAGCGGGCGGGCGAGTCACTCGGCGGGGCGGAAAGGGGAATCCGGAAAATTAACCCCGTGAAATGTTCCCTCGTGCGGGGATCGTCCGAAACGTCCCGGCGGGGAAGGCGCTGGTCTCACGGGCTGGGCGTGAGTAACCGCAGCGGAGCCGGCAGCTCCAGGCGTGACCCGTTTGTGTCATTTCGCAGCACACCGCGTGTGGGTGTTGGCCCGCAGCATTCGGGCGGGTTGCTGTGGCTTGTTTTGTTCTGACCCTGCCGATGGTGCACGCGCTCGGAGTTAGGCGTGAGTGTATGTGCTGGCGGGGTCAGTATGTTAATTGGTTATTATCAGTTGAGGTAATTTCCTAAACAGGATCAGTTTTATATATACATTTTAACACAACAGTTTCCTTGTTGATTGTTTTCAAAATATATAGCTTAGTGCATCAAAATGATTGTCCGTTGCCCTGCACTTTGTGTCATCTATGTCAGTCTAAAACACTGCCGGATCAGGATGGTAGGGTTTTGCAGTTACTTTGCACTGCTGTAAATGGTTGTATAAGGTGCTGGGCCATGAGGGGTTAGGCCCACTGACCTTCCTCACGCAGATAAAGCCTTGTCTACACTGGGAGCCGAAATACTCATTGCCCTGGTCCTTGTGCAGTCATTTACATCCGTGAAAAGTGGTGCAAAATCCTACCGTTTTGATCTGGCAGTGCTTTGCACTCCTTTGTACACTGCACTGGTATAAATATTGTACAAGGTACAGGGCATAAGTACAGCCCTGTTGGGTCAGACCAGAAGTCCATCTAGCCCAATATCCTGTCTTCTGACAGTGACCAATGCCAGGTGCCCCAGAGGGAGTGAACAGGGAGGTAATCATCATGTGGTCCGTTCCAGGAACTTTCCTTGTATTTTGTGGGTTTTTTTGCACTTGTGTAACCTCTGCAGATTCATGCAGTGTGACATTAGGCACAGAGAGGCCTTGTTCCCTCCTCTTTGGTGGGTGATGCCAGGATACATCTGGAAAGGGACTCTGAAGTGGGAGCAGCCTGGGAGGCTGGTATGTAGGTGAAGCATTTCTGGAGTTCCCAGCCTCCCTAGGTGTACAGCCAGTTCAGTGTTGTGAAAGAAACCTGTTGCCATCTCTGTATGGTGGCCAGAAGCTCTTGAGTCAACCTGCAAACCTCCTTGGATGAACCTTGCATCCTCATGGATCTTGAAGTTGCCTAGCACATCAGTTTGCCAGATTAGAACAAATAACAGTTGTTCAGTCAATCACTGAGCCAACACAGTGAATTCTAAACTAGCAGAAGGCTGACTGTACAACAGCGGCATATTATCACCTAGGCCAACAAATTTGCAGGGTTGGCAAATTTGCTCACGCCCCCTTCCCAACTCCACCCCTTCCCCAAATCCCCGGCCCACCTCTTCCCCCGGCAAGCTGCACTTCCCTCCTTCCACCTCCCTCTCAGGCTTGCTGCGCGAAAGTGCTGGGAAGGAGGGAGAAACGAGTAGCAGCGGGCTTGGAAGAGGCGGAGCAGAGGTGAGCTGGGGCCCACAGACACGGGGAGTAACCCCGGGGGGTGGCCGGGAACTGCTCCCTGCCCCTGCTCACCATCACTCTACCTCCACCATACCCCGAGTGCACCACAACTCCCCTTTTCCCCCCTTCCTCCCAGGCTTGCCGGGGGGGGGAGCGGAGGTGAGCTGGTGCAGGAGCACGGCAATTTTTTTGAAGGCCTAGAGGTGACAAATTTGTTAATCCACCACTGCTGTACAATAAAAGTAGTTGGTAGAGATTAGGGTTTCTAACACTGTATTTCAAAAATATGGGACAGATGTGACAAAGGATTGGCCAGGCCAAACTTGAGTGGCGTTGCGTCTCCACATGCCAGGTCGAAATACAGGATAAAAGGCATTATGTACGAATTTAGTGTGAAACAAGCAGTTTTTTCTTTAGATGAGGGATGTCCCTTCAAACACAGAACTGTTGGAAACCTCAGCCAGAGCTGCCAGGGCAATAAGTAGATGTAAAACACGTTGCATAATGAAGTTTGTCATTCACTGACATATTCCCTAATGTTGCCAAGGGTTACCTCCTTGTGCTCCAGAAAGAGAGTGTAGTGATGCCATGTTTCTGTCTCGCTAAGCCCTGGTGTGTAGTAAAATGTTTATGTATCTAATAAGGGATTTATACCGTTCATGTCTTATAAGTTAGAGGTGGGTCTGAATTGCCACCCAGAATCCAAGTGCACCCTGAAGGAGCTGGAGTGTTTCCTGCTAAAATTTTGTGAGAACAGCATGCTATGGTTCAGCTATTATGCACTGTCACTTTGGCTTTGTCAGTGATGGCATGTGTAAGGCCAACAACTGGGGAGAGGAGGAGGTAGCTGCTATTTGTTCTTTGTAAACAAAACTCCCCATTACAGAGGAGCCTTAAGGAGATCCTAATTGTAGCCTTTATCAACAGATTATGCACTTGTCTTAGTGACACCTTTTCTCGAGTATTTAGATGCAAACTTAGCCTACATTATCTGAGATCAAATATGGGGTGAAATCCTGCATCGAAGTCAACAGCAAAACTTTCATTGACTTCAGAGGGGCCAGGTTTTCACCCTGGGATATTGGTGGGTTTGGAAAGCACAAATGTCTCACCTTCCCAACATTGAACTGCCACTATCTTCTCTCAATGTAGGTTTTTATACAAAGCTTTCCTGTAGTATTTGAGCAAATTCTGTGCAGTATTTGACATGGTTCACACTGCACAGGTGTCATCGGATGTTTGGCTGCATGTGTTCTCCCTATGTGCTATTCCAGTTCTGTGCAGACAGCTGGCACAGCAGACCTCAAGCGAACTGCCCAATGACTACAAAATACATTAAGGTGCAAAGGCACCCAGCCAGGTTTATTGTTGACGAAGCACAGTAACAGCACTTGGCAGACTTTACGAAGATACTAAGGGCTTGGCTACACTCACGCTTTACAGCGCTGCAACTTTCACGCTCAGGGGTGTGAAAAAACATCCCCCTGAGCGCTGCAAGATGCAGCACTGTAAAGCGTCAGTGTAATTAGGGCTACACCCGTAAAGGATGTGGTTTACGTGCAGCGCTGGGAGAGCTCTCTCCCAGCGCTGCCGCTCTGACCGCACGCACACTTCAAAGCGCTGCCGCTGCAGCGCTCCGAAGTTCCAAGTGTAGCCATACCCCAAGACATGTTTGCTTGTGACAGCAGACGCAGCTCAGCCAGTGGCAGGACTTTCCACTGCTCCCTAGGCTGGCCAAAGACGCTCCCTCTGTGATACAGCTTTATACACCAATACAAACAAGTTACGTATCACCCTTGATGTATCAGGGTGCCACCCATTGCCTTGTACTTGTAGGTTCAATTAAAACATCTGTATTTGTCACACTGTCATCCTGACCTTATCTTTAGGATGGGTCAGTGTGTTCCTGTTATCTTTGGGGAGTGTGCTGGTATCGAGGTGTTCTGGTACTGCCTTTCTGGAATGTGTTTGCGTGTATCTTCTTATGCTTAGCACTACTTAGGAATGTGTGTTTCTACAATCTCAGCCCTGTTCTTGGCAGATTCTGTGAGCAGGACCTGTCTCTTGCTCACAACTTAACTTTGCTTTATAGTAGCAAGTTTTGACCATCACTTTAACCCAGGCTTCAGGCCTCGTACAAGGCCTCTAATACAAGGCCTTCTGTTTCAGGCCCTCTTCCTGCTACAACAGGTAACATTCTCTCAGCTCCATCAGTTTGCATTTGTGCAATCTTTCTGAACAAACACTAAGCTAAAGCAGATTGCACGTGTATGCATGGGAGTGACAGTTATCTTATTTTGATTCTGCTTTTATGTCGTTCTTGTAAGAGTGTATCGTGTGTGTCATAATAATGTATGAAGGATTAAAATATGTTTTCCTTTTTCTTTGATTGTAGAGGTGACATGGAATCCACGCTCTTGGAGTGAAAGAGAAGAAGCGACATTTGATAAATGGAAGCCATGAAGATATCAAAACTGTTCTATGGTTTGGGGATTTTTGCATGTGTAGCTATTTATGTTGTTTATATAAAATGGCATTTGTACGCCAAACCAATCTCAGGTACAACAGAATGGGCTACTGAAAGTAGGAGAGGCAAACTAGACCATCAGACATTGATGACTGATTACTCAGTGTTTTATGGAATTATGTTTGATGCTGGAAGCACTGGAACTAGAATACATATTTTTAAATTTACACAGAAATCAAAAGGTATGACAAGCTCCTTAAATTAACGCTTTTATTAATTTCTCTCCAGGCATCCTTGAGAAAGGAGTTAAATCTTAAACCATCCTATTTTAAAACCAATTTGTACATCTCAGCCTGCGAGTTGGTGATTATCACTGTTAGTACAGCTGATCAGTCACATTTGTCTTGTATAGCTCCCATTACTGTAGTGTCTGAGGTCCTCATTAAACAGTAGCTCCTCAGTCCTCAGAACACTGCTCTGAGAGAGAGAGAGTGACTTGACCAAGGTTACACAGGGATCTGTGGCAGGGCTGATCTCCTGTATTCCAGACCTGTGACTTAGCCACTGGATATTCCTTCATCTGAGCTTCCTGGAAACAATAGCCTCCTCTAATGCTCCAATTCAGCACAGTACATAAGTATGTGCTGAAATCATACTGATTTCAATGGGACTTAAGCACATGCTTAAAATTAAACGTGTTTATATACTGTGCTGAATCTGGGCCTAAAGCATTTTTGAGAAATAAGACACCAGTTGCCACACACTAGTTCTACCTTGTAGTAACAAGCATCAGTGATTTAAATTTTGTAATGCACAGTGAATCCAGTCTAAAAGACTAAACGAAGAGAATGCTAAGGATGGAAAGTGAAGCACTTCAGTCGCTAAATGTCAAGGTTATTTGCCTACATTACTTAGGCCCAGATCCTCCAAGATATTTAGGTAGCCAACTGCCATTGATTTCAGTGGGAGTCAAGTGCCTAAATACCTTTGACGATTGAAGCCTACATATTAACAAAGGATGTTTGTTCTTCAGTCTGTTAGTGAAGACACCAAGAATTCCTCCCCCCCAATGTTTTAATAATTAATGTAATAACACTCAAAGCTTGAATCATAACATTGTTCTAAGTGTTTCTCTGATGCATGTACAAAGCAATGCTTTCATAATGAACATTGATAGATACTTGTAAGAGAGGCATCACAGATAGAGTGGGACCTGTACTTAGATGACCTAAGTTCTGTTCCAGTTCTGCTGCTGGCTTGCTGAGTTTCACTAGAAATGTCCACTCAACTTCTTTGCTGATCTGTACCATCACACTAATCCTACATCTCTTGGGGATGTTGTGAGACTTAGTTGGCTTGTGAAGTTCTGTAAGATACTTGGGTGGAAGATGTTGTATGAGTGCTAAGTGTTAAAAAAAATGCAGGACTCCCCAGTATATGATTTAGGGACAGATTGTCCTTACTCATCTAGGTGAGCATTTACTCACGGAGCAAGTCCAGTGACATCAGTAGAACTGCTCATGTGAGTAAGGGCTGCCCTACTCCTCCACAGTTCACACCCATAGTTCATTAATTCCTTTTTTTAATTTGAACTGTGTAATTTTACATTGTCTTCCACATATCAGTTCATCATTAAACATCTTATTCTTTTACAGCAAGAAAATAAACCTTTTAATTGCATTGTAAGTAACTTTTGGCAGTGTCCTTGTGTACAGAAACCGGGCTGTGACCATATTTAAACATTATGGGTGTGATTGTCACACATGCTTAACATTGGCCTAACTCTGCTTCCATTGACGTAAATTGGAGCAGAGTCAGGCCAATACTAAGCACTTTGAAAAGTTCCACCCTTGTTAATTGGACTGTTTTGAAGGTAGATTAGCCCAGGTAATAGGAGAAGTGAGGAGATGAAATAAATTCTGAGAAACTTGGATTCTTGCTATTCCGGATATGAGCAGAAACCAGCACCTGTCTATCAATTAATTGTGACTCCTAAAAAAACATTTTGACAAGGGTTGACCCCCATAATGACAGGTGCATTTTAGTTGTAAGGCTGCCTTTGATTTTCTCCTTTAGAGTAGGCTTCAGATTATTCCCATTAGCCTTAATTATGCAAAATTAGCATATAAAGGTTTAACTTGCAAAATGATCTTTTATATCAAGACCTATGCTTTTTTACTCTTAAAAATTATTGCTTTTGCATAGAGACTCCCAAATTAAGCCATGAAACATTTAAAGCACTGAAGCCAGGACTCTCTGCTTATGCTGATGATATTGATAAGGTAACTATGCTTTTTTCTAATTGTTAAAAGATGTCTGATAGAAAGAAACTCACTCTTTATATGCTTTGCAAATGAAGCAGTGTTGAAGATTGCTATAGTATAATATACTCCTCTTTGTATCAGTCTGTTTCTGATTGACTTCAGTGGGAATTTGCGGCACTTGGTGTCTCCAAGAATTGCCCAGCATTTTGGAGTGTCAAACCCATGTGCTAAAAGCATAAATATTTCTACTAACTGATTGACTAACATGATTAGGTTGACAGAAGCAATGTTATGGTCTTCCTGGAAAAGGATGGAAACAAGTAATGTACCATGTTTCATCACTGTCATGATTGATAAATTTCCCAATTCCGTCAAATGAGCTAAACAGGCAGTTAAGCCTCAGTTCAAGACTGCATATAAGCACATGCTTATGTGCTCTCCTGGATGGGGATTCCTTCTTGAATAAGTGCTTGAATGTCATGGCCTTTTCCTGTCTCTGCATAGTTTTTTATCCTTAGGATCCAGGACCAGAAGGGTGATCATCTAGTGTGACCTCCTGTATTGTACAGGCCAGAGAACTGCCCCAAAGTAATTCCTAAAACATATCTTTTAGAAAAACATCCAGTCTTGATTTTAAAATTGCCAGTGATAGAGAATCCACCACAATCCTTGGTAGACTGTTCCACTGATTGATTACCCTCACTGTTAAAAAAATAAATAAATAAATAAATAAAAATTACACTTTATTTCCAGTGTGAATTTGTCTTGCTTCAATTTCCAGCCATTGAATTGATTAGACCTTTCTCTGCTTGATTGAAGAGCCAGTTATAAGATATGTTCTCTGTAAACACACTTAGAGACTGTGATCAAGTTACCCCTTAAACTTCTCTTTGTTACATTGAGTTCCTTGAACCTATCACTATAAGGCATGTTCTTTCATCATTCTCCTGCTCTCCTCTGAACCCTCTCCAGTGTATCAGCATCCTGTTTGAATTGTGGACACCGGAACTGGACACAATATTCCAGTAGTCGTTGCAGCAAGTGCTGGATACATAAGTAATGTAACCTCTCTGCTCTTGAGATTTTCCTATGCACAGCTAACCAGATGTCTGTATTGCTTTTTCCTCTCTCCTCACAGAGTGCTCAGGGGATACAAGAACTTTTAGAAGTTGCTAAGGATGAGGTTCCTATGGAGTTGTGGAAGTTTACTCCTTTGGTCCTTAAAGCAACAGCTGGTTTACGGCTGTTGCCAGGAGATAAAGCTCAGAAGTTGCTGGATAAGGTAATTTTTTTTTCTTTACACTTCAGAGCAGAATTTGGTCCACTGTAGAATACATATACTTTTTTTCTTGTACTGCTTTCAGTGTAATTTAAATATTCTTCTTCGAGTGCTTGCTCATATCCATTCCAGTTAGGTGTGCGCGCGCCGCGTGCACGTTCATCAGAAGATTTTTACCCTAGCAACACTCGGTGGGCCGGCAGGGCGCCCCCTGGAGTGGCGCCACTATGGCGCCTGATATATACCCCTGCCGACCCAGCCGCCCTTCAGTTCCTTCTTACCGCCCGTGTCGGTCGTTGGAGCAGTGGAGCGCAGCTTAGTTGATCTCCATGTCCCTAGCTATTCGCTCATTTATATAGTTATTGTGTATATAGTTTGATTTCTATAGTTAGTTCTGTTTTAGTAGTTCTTGTAATAGTTATTGTATATAGTTAAAGAGGATCGGGGTTTAGCCCCTTTTTCTCATCCGGTACCGGGGCCCATGCCCGGTTCACCGGGCTTCAAACCGTGCACGGCCTGTCATTGGGCCGATGCCCACAGGAGACCCTCATGACTCCTGTTTAAAGTGCTTGGACGAATCCCACCTCGTGGACAAGTGCCGAATTTGCAAGGCTTTCAAGCCCCGGACAAAAAAGAAACGGGACATCCGCCTGAAGCAACTTTTGATGGAGGCTGCTCTAACTCCTCCGTCTTCGGCACCGACTGCGGCACCGGGGACAAGTGCCTCCTCCGCACTGGAGCGAACGACTACAGTGAAGGCTCCTCAACACCAGCCTTCACCGGCCCAAGCTCCTGCCCAGCACCTCTCTCTCCCCCCAAGGAGCAAGAAGCATAAGACTCCTGCGGCCCCTGTATCTACGCCGCAGTCAGAGCGTACAACTAAGTCAGACCGCTTGGCACTGCCAACTGCCGCGGCACCGAAGACTTCTGCACTGTTGATTCCAATCTCACAAGAGCCGTTGAGTCCGGTGCCTATCAGCTCCCTGGCACACGCCGTGGTCAAGCTTATCGTGCCCTCCACGCCGGAGACCTTCTCCACAGCATGGGAGCTGATTGCCTTGACGGAGCCCGAGCTGCCTCAACCCCCGGCACCGCCAGTGCGGGTTGTTCAGTCATTGGGCAAGCCCGCCATGATGAGGCCGTCTTCACCCGGTACCATCAAACGTCGTCGGTCATGATCCAGGTACCGCAGGCACTCTCGGTCCCTCATCGATCCCGACGCCGCTTGCAGTCCCGGTACCGGTCGTACTCGCGGCACTGCTCGAGATCCCGGTCGCTGTCCCGGTACTCTCGGCACCGGTCCAGGTCCCGGCACCGCAGTACCTCTCGCAGCCAATCTCGGCACGGAGCTTCAAGGCACCAGTCGACCTCCGGGCACCGCGCTGGTCGCAGGTCCCGGTCCCACTCTGGGCACCGATACAACTCCTGATACCGTTCTCCAGTACCGCGTAGAGAAGGATCGAATGGACGCAGAGACCCGGTCCAGTCGGCCTCAGCTCCTCCGTGGCCTTCTCGTCACCCATCCGTCTCATCCCATGCGGACAGTGCTTCCTATGGGGATTCGGATACACATACCCATGGCCCGGACCACGGACCTCATCAGTGGTCCTTTTGGACCCCTTGGGCTTATCACCAAGCCCAAGGGGAACCAACTGGCCCATCATGCTCCGGTCACTCAGAACACCGTGTGCCAGAGGCCACTGTGAGCAGACCTCCTCCGGCTGGTACAGAGGAAACCCGTACCCACAAACTGGAAACCGCATGATCTTACGGCTTCGGAGGTCCCCCAGGATCAGGAGTCAGTACAGGACCCACTCGTCCCTGGGCTGTCATCCTCCTCTTCTCCGGATGAGGCAGTAGCGAGGACGTCATCATCAGGCCCACCTCCGATTGACCTCAGGTCACACCAGGACCTTCTGCGGCGTGTTGCTCAGAATATTAACTTACCAGTAGAGGAAGTTCCAGAGGTGGAGGACCCGGTGATAAGTATATTGTCGGCAGAGACACGAACTAGAGTGGCTCTCCCTTTCATCCGTTTGATCCAGGCTAGAGCAGACACCATCTGGCAATCCCCGGCATCCGTCCGGCCCCCAGCCAGAGGGGTCGAATGGAAGTACATGGTGCCTTCCAAAGGGTATGAGTACCTATATGTGCACCCCCCTCCCTGTTCATTGGTTGTACGGTCTGTCAATGAACGGGAGCGCCACGGCCAACAAGCCCCTGCACCTAAATCAAGGGAGGCCAGGCGAATGGATTTGTTGGGACGAAAAATCTATTCCGCAGAAGGCCTCCAACTCAGGGTAGCAAACCAGCAAGCTTTCCTGAGTAGGTACAACTACAACGCCTGGGAGGCGGTTGGGAAGTTTGCAGAGCTGGTCCCGCAGGACTCCCGCCAGGAATTTACAGCACTCCTGGAGGAGGGGAAGAGAGTAGCACGGACCTCCCTGCAGGCCTCGCTGGATGCCACCGATTCGGTGGCTAGAACGGTCGCCTCTGGAATAACCATGCGACGTATATCATGGCTGCAAGTGTCAGGCCTGCCACCTGAACTTCAACATACCATACAAGACTTGCCATTTGATGGACAGGGCTTGTTCTCACAAAAGATGGATCCCAGGCTGCAGAGTCTAAAGGACAACCACATAATTATGCGTTCGCTGGGAATGCGTATGCCACAGACTCAAAGACAGTCATTCCGCTCCCAACCTCAGCGCCCTTACCCCCCGCCTAGGCCAAGGCAAGACTTTGCCAGAAGACGAGGTCGTACCAACCGCAGACATCAGTCTGGACCTCAAGGGGGTAACAGTTCCGGTCCCACCAAACCAACAGCGGAACCCAAATCAAACTTTTGAGGGTGCGCCCGAAAGCAGTGTACCAATTGCCTCCCAGGATCCCTTTCAGTTCTACAACTGCCTTTCCCCGTTCCTCCCTGCGTGGTCCCAGGTAACTTCAGATCGTTGGGTCCTACGCACAGTGGAGCTTGGATACCATCTTCAGTTTATTTCACCCCCTCCTCGTCCCTCTTCAGGGACCCCTCTCACGAGCAACTCCTCCTGCAGGAGGTTTGGAGGCTCCTTACAATTGTAGCTATAGAGGAGGTACCGGAAGAATTAAAGGGCAAGGGGTTTTATTCCCAATATTTCCTAATCCCCAAGGGGAAAGGGGGTCTCCGGCCTATCCTAGACCTGCGAGGACTGAACAAATTCATGAAAAAGTT
Source organism: Chelonoidis abingdonii (assembly GCF_003597395.2). Lineage (NCBI taxonomy): Eukaryota > Metazoa > Chordata > Testudines > Testudinidae > Chelonoidis > Chelonoidis abingdonii. The sequence continues at coordinate 217,281,473 of NC_133771.1, forward strand.
CAAGTTCCGCATGGTATCCCTGGGAACCATCATTCTTCCCTGGATCCCGGAGATTGGTACGCCGCCCTCGACATGAAGGATGCATATTTCCACATTGCAATTTACCCCCTGCACAGACGGAATCTACACTTTGTGGTGAATCATCAACATTATCAGTTTACCATCCTTCCCTTTGGCCTCTCCTCGGCCCCTCGGGTCTTCACGAAGTGTATGGCGGTCGTTGCAGCTTCCCTACATCATCGTTGAATATATGTCTTTCCTTACCTCGACGACTGGCTTATTCAAGGGGCCTCTGAGGCACAAGTCATCAGTCATGTGACCATCATCAAGGACCTATTCATGCGTCTAGGCCTGATAATCAATTTAGAAAAGTCCACTCTGGTGCCTACGCAGAGGATAGAGTTTATTGGGGCCATGCTGGACTCCAACCTTGCAACGGCCAGTTTGCCCCCACATCGTTTTCAGGCTATAGTCTCCCTTGTACAAAGGCTTCAGAGCTTCCCAACAACCTCTGCCCGCACTTGCCTTGGCCTCCTCGGTCACATGGCTGCACGCACATTCGTCACAAAGCATGCCAGACTGCGAATGCGTCCTCTCCAAACTTGGCTCACCTCAGCCTATTGTCCAGGCAGAGACGCCATAGACATTATACTCACAATTCCGCCGAGCATTCTACGCTCCCTCGACTGGTGGCGAACGTCATTCCTGGTGTGTGCAGGTCTGCCGTTCCATCCACCGCAGCCCTCCATGTCCCTAACAACGGACGCGTCATCTCTGGGCTGGGGTGCTCACCTAGGGCACCTTTGCACTCAAGGCCTTTGGTCGTCCCAGGAGTTGACGTTACACATCAATGTCCGAGAATTGAGAGCGGTCCGGCTGGTGTGCTGAGCGTTCCAATGGCATCTACAGGGCTGTTGTGTTGCAGTGTTCACGGACAACATAATGGCCATGTATTGCATAAACAAACAGGGAGGGACACGGTCCTCCCCCCTTTGTCGGGAGGCGATTCAACTGTGGGATTTCTGCATAGCCCACTCAATAGACCTGGTAACCTCTTTTCTCCCAGGAGTCCGGAACACTCTCGCAGATCAACTGAGCAGATCCTTCCTGTTGCACGAGTGGTCCATTCTGTTTTCCGGAGGTGGGGCTTTCCCCACATAGACCTTTTTGCCTCCAGAGTAAACAGGAAACGTCAGGTGTTCTGCTCCCTGCAAGATCGCTCCCCGGGCTCCCTCTTGGACGTGTTCCTAATTCCGTGGAAAGGTCACCTATTTTATGCCTTCCCACCATTTCCTCTCATCCACCAAGTTCTACTCAAGCTCTACAGGGACAGAGCCCGCCTAATACTGATCGCTCTGGCATGGCTGAGACAGCACTGGTACACCCTGCTGCTCGACCTTTCTCTGACAGACCCGATTCCCCTGCCACTCTGCCTGGACCTCATAACGCAGGACTTCGGCAGGCTTCACCACCCGGACCTGCAGTCCCTTCATCTGACAGCATGGCTGCTGTCTGGTTGAGCCAATCGGAGTTGCGTTGTTCTACCTCAGTGCAACAGGTGCTGCTGGGAAGCAGAAAGCCTTCCACACGAAAGACGTATCGCGCTAAATGGAAGCGCTTCTCTCACTGGTGCGCCCAGCATGACCTTACCCCACAGGGTGTATTGATCCCCATTATCTTGGACTATTTATGGTCCCTCAAAGAGCAGGACCTGGCGATCTCTTCTATCAGGGTGCATCTTGCAGCTATTTCCACCTTCCATCCTGGGGAAACCGGCAGTTCCCTTTTTTCTCACTCCATAGTTTCCAGATTCCTCAAAGGCTTGGAGCGACTCTACCTTCAGGTCAAACACCCAACCCCTACCTGGGATCTAAACCTCGTATTAGCTAGGCTCATGGGTCCTCCCTTTGAGCCTTTAGCCACATGCTCGCTGCTGTACCTGTCCTGGAAGGCAGCCTTCCTCGTCGCTATCACCTCAGCTAGCGATTCTCGGAACTTCAAGCACTGACTGTGGATCCCCCGTATACGGTATTCCACAAGGACAGGGTACAGCTGCGACCGCACCCGGCATTCCTCCCTAAGGTGGTCTCTGCCTTCCACATTAATCAGGACATCTTTCTACCGGTTTTTTTTGCGAAGCCGCATTCATCGCATCGGGAACAACAGCTGCATACTCTGGATGTCCGCGGGTCTCTCGCCTTTTATATCGAGAGGACCAAACCCTTCCGACGTTCGCCTCAGCTATTTGTAGCAGTGGCAGAGTGCACGAAGGGCATGCCAATCTCTTCCCAACGAATTTCATCTTGGGTGACATCCTGTATTCGGGCATGCTATGACGTGGCTCACGTTCCGACCAGCCATCTCACCGCCCATTCTACTCGGGCTCAAGCCTCATCTGCCGCATTCCTGGCCCATGTTCCCATCCAGGAAATATGCCGTGCGGCTACCTAGTCTTCCATCCACACCTTTGCATCGCACTACGCATTGGTCCAGCAGTCCAGAGACGATGTTGCCTTTGGCTCAGCGGTCTTACATTCCGCAACGTCTCGCTCCGACCCCTCCGCCTAGGTAAGGCTTGGGAATCACCTAACTGGAATGGATATGAGCAAGCACTCAAAGAAGAAAAGACGGTTACTCACCTTTGTAATTGTTGTTCTTCGAGATGTGTTGCTCATATCCATTCCAAACCCACCCTCCTTCCCCACTGTCGGAGTAGCCGGAAAGAAGGAACTGAGGGATGGATGGACCAGCAGGGGTATATATCAGGCACCATAGCGGCGCCACTCCAGGGGGCACCCTGCCGGCCCACCAAGTGTTGCTAGGGTAAAAATCTTCCGACGAACATGCACATGGCGCACCCACACCTAATTGGAATGGATCTGAGCAACACGTCTCAAAGAACAACAGTTACAAAGGTGAGTAACCATCTTTTCCATTTTCACCATTTAGACTGTGTAGCAGTGCTCAATTATTTGATCACATAGTACATTGTATGTAAATCCTAATACATCAGTCCATTGCAAAAGGCTTCATGATACTAGGTCTGTATGACTAGCCTCTAATGTTCAGCCTTTTATATCTAAAAGTTCTTTGTAAACATATTTAAAATAAAAAAAATTTAATGTGAATTAATGCTGCGAAGGTATTTTAAAGAATTTGTCAAAAATATTCTTGGCACGTAATATTTTTCTCAGTATAGTTGATACTGTTGGAGTCAAGACAGTAGGTGTTATCAGAATTAAAATGAAATAGTACATTATTCAAAAACAACAGATTAATGATAGCTACAGAAAAGTCCATCCACAACTAACTCCAGCTATAGAGCAATTAGTCTATGTATGAAACTTGATTTAAACAAATATTTTTGGGCATCCTAAATGTGTTTGAGTTAAAACTCATTATAAATATGTCACATGTAAGTTTGAGGCATTTTTAGCTATTGTCAATGGTTTGTTCAGTGCTTTCGATGTCCGTTCTTCCTGGTTTTAATCAGAGTCCTGTATTTTTGAAAATTAACTGGCTACTGAATTAGCCACATAATAAATATGATGAGGCAGAATAGTTCTGCTCAAATTAGCTTTCATTTTTAAAACTGGGTTTCTAGTCCTTATGGTTGTGGGAATACCTATCAAATGTGCACCAGTGCCATATTTTTCAGAATTAGCAAGCGGCATGAAACAGTGGCTCTGAGAGAAATGTAAATTGTCTCATTCAGCTCAATGTGTGGACTACGAAGCCTAATGACAGCTATTCCAGTACTGATCATTTTAGCAGAAACACCCAGCCAATATGTTTTAGCAATCATTGTGGGTTACAGTGTTGGATACTGGGGCATAACTGATTAGTTACAAGAGTGGTGAATTCTGGTATCAAGCTCCTCCCCTATCCAAAAAATGTCAGTTTACCTCTGACCCATCTGTGCTAGAAGTTTTGCCCACTGGATGCCAAAATCCTAAACTGCTTCCCATGCTTTTCTGGTGCCCAGAACCCCAACTGTCCCATCCTATCTGTCAAAACCTCTAGCTTCTCCCTGACAGCTGCACCCTGGAAGTTGTGAGTTAGCAATACAAAAATCAGAAGCACACTGGAAAGTGACAATTCTAGGGCAATATGAAATCGAACTTAATATCAAAGTATATAACACAAGAAACTAACTATCATTCATTTCCATATTGCATTTTCTTAAAGCTGCTGCAGAATTTCCAGTCTGACTCTCACGAGAAGCCATAGAAGCCGGGGACCTTGCTGTAGAATCTAGATTGGAGAATGTGGGACTTCTGGCTTTAACTTCGAGTGCACTCATGAGGCATTACTGTGCTCATTAGTAATGTTTTTCACCAGGGTATTCTTTAAAGTGTCTTTCTCCTGCTTTCCTCTTTACACACTCCATGGGCTTCATGTTGCAGTTGCCATCCTTCTGGCTAAACCAAACTAAACCAGATTCCCTTTAAGACCCTATCAACGTTTGTCCTTATTTGTCCAGACTGGTTACTGTTGAACAACATCAGGTATTGTCCTGGGGTGGAATCCACTGGCTCTGTAGCACTGCCATGCAGCCTCTACCAACCCTGTTTCTGCATCACAGTACAAAGCCATTGACTAGATTGACAACTTCTTTAAAAAGCTGAGCAGTGTTTAGTACAAGCTGGATTCTAAGAGCCACTCAGCACATGAGGCTTCTGACTGCAGTGCAGATGCTTAGCAGCACTCTGGACTTGACTCCAGGGCAATAAAATATTCTACAACACACCCATCCCTGTCTAGCAAAAAACCTCCACTGATTTTTCTTTACATTTAGGTAAAAGAAATTTTCCAGACATCTCCTTTCTTTGTAAGGGATGACTGTGTCTCCATAATGAATGGAACTGATGAAGGTAGGATAAATTTCTGGGGCATGTTTTTATAGTCTTACACATGAACACTTTTGTATAAATGAGTTAACGAAATTGCCCCAATCCTACAGCTGGATCCTCTAGTCCAGACTCTTGTGTCTAAGCTGCGTCTCCACTAATGTCAGTGGAAATCCACATGCATGTGGATCTCTGCTAGCAGATCTCATTGATAGAATGAGACCGATGTTTGTTTTTAATTTGTGTTCCAAAATTGCACCAACCAAAAAACTTTTGAGGCTTAACGTTTGACTCCTTAAATAAGTGGATTGATTTAAGTGCTTGAGCACCCAGCAGTTCCAGTTGACTCAATGGGAGCTGCTATGTGCTCAGCACTTCTGAAAATCAGGCCACATTTTTGGTGCCAAAATATACTTGGAAGCCTAAAGTTAGGCTCCCACTCTTGAAAATCTTGGCCTTGAGTTGCCTTAAGTAGGCAGTATTAGTTCAAGTTTATGTAGTCCACTTCTTAACTGTAAATGTACAAAGTTTGTGGGGTTTTTTTAATAGTCTGTAAATGTGAATTAAAGTTGAAAAACTGTTATGGAAGAGAAAATGCAAACTGAGATTAACGAGGTTAAGATAAAAAGAATGCTGAGGTTGGGTCCAAAATTTGATATAACTTTATAAATGTTTAAGGAAAATCTACCAAATTCTAAATATATAATGTCATTAATGCTGTTCAGATAGTTAACTTTAAAATAGCTACCTTGTTCACTTCTTAATTTAAGAAAATGTTTTGAGCTCTGTTTTTTTTGCTCTGTAACAACAGTTAACACGTTCCCTGGGCATATTCCCTGTGGTGCGCTGATATTTTAACACTGATAACTATTTTAAGTTGTTAATTAGGCCTATTAATTTCTTTTATTAATAGAAAAGACAATGTTTGTGAAATGGGAAAAGGACAAAATTTTCAGTTCTCCAAAGTTCTTGGGAGAGAAAAATAGGAAAATGAAGAAAACCCAAATTCTTAGTATTTAAAAAGAGAATAATTTTTTAAAATGTCCTAAGTGTAACTAAATTCAGTCAGTGCGGCTCTGTTGCCAGACAGGAGTCACTCTACAGCAGCAGTTCCCAAACTTTAACATCCTGTGAACCCCTTTCACTAAAATGTCAAGTCTCGTGAACCGCCTCCTAAAATTGAGTATTTCCAGGGATTTTCTCCTTTACCTGATTATAAATTATAAAAGCAATCATGTTGGAAATATAAAATTTGTTTTTATGACATGCTTATTACACACTCTTTATTATTAATTATTATTTATCATTATAGTATTTTTATTACATTATGAAAATGGCAACACTCTTCCAAGATCCCACTTTTGTAGCTTGTATCACTTTGAATAAGCCTGTTATAAGACAAGGCTCCTGTGTTCCATGGAGGAGTATCAGATGTGAAACAGCATAAAGGTATTTAAGAAGCCAACTCAAAGAGTTCCTCCTACACACAGGAACGGCGCCAGGGTTTCTGACGCCGTAGGCGGACTGCCATTTCGCCGCCCCCCGCGGGTCCGGTGGACCTACCGCAGTCATGCCGGTGGACGGTCCACTGCTGGAAAGGCTCTGGTGGAGCTGCCGCAGTCATTTCGGCAGACGGTACACTGGTCTAAAGGCTCTAATGACTGCGGTAGGTCCACCGGACCCGCGTGCCGCCCCCTCAGCAAAATAGCACCCCCAAAAAAATTCTGGCGCCCTAGACCATTGCCTATGTCGCCTAAATGGTAGCGCCGGCCCTGCCTACACAAGCATTCAGCTCTTGAGCAGTCCAGGCAAACAACGCACGTTACAACAAAGCTTAAACTTGTTCTTCATAATTTTAAAAACAACAGTAGCTGCTTGTTTAATTTTAAAAGCAGCAAAAAATATCCACCTCCCTTTCCATTTCCTATAAGGAGTCTTGAAGTTTAAATCTCAGTGTGATAGAGATGCTTGCTTTGATCTGCTTAGCTCTTGGAAGTCCAGGGGCTCCAGGCTGCTAGCCCCATGCTGCCCGCGGTCCCTTGGGACAGCTCTGTCCACCATTAGGGAATTTTCCCCCAAGAACCTCCTGTAACATTTCATGAACCCCCAGGGGTTCACAAACAACAGTTTGGGAACCACTGCTCTACAGCATGAAGGATTGCTTATTTGTTGATCTTTTAGCTAAAAAATGAAGCCTTTAGAACAAAGCCGTTGCTGCTTATCCACTGATGTGTTTGATATGTAAAGTGGTTGCCAGCCACTTCAAGCAGAGGGACTCAGCCAGTTCGCTTGGATGTTATATAAGCACTTTGGAACAGGGAATGTCTTTTTGTTCTATGGTTGTACAGCACCTAGGACCAGGGGCAGCTTGTCTGGGGCTCCTAGGCACTACAGATATTTAATAATATAAATATTGGCTGCTGAAGCACGTTCTCCATGTTTAAGGTCCCTAACTTACGTTTAAGATTCTTGATTTTTATGGAAGTGTTATTTCTAAAGTCTGGGGGTCTGATTCTCAGGTGGTGCAAATCTGCATAGCTCCATTGAGATCAATAGAACTATGATAATTTACACCAACTGAGGATCTGGCCCTTCATTTCTAATTCTAAACCAAGCATTCTTTTGAGGGTTGCATTAGAAAAAACTACTTGGTAAAGGGGGCATGTGAGTGATGGTCTTTTTTGCATTTAGTCTGGTGTAGGGTGACAGACCCAATTTGCTGATCGTTTAATCTAAAATCTGTAGCTGAACTGTTGAAAAAGACAGCTGTATTTAAAAAAACAAAAAACCCTAAATCTTCAGTCACAAAATCTAAATCAAGAAAAATATTTATGGTTTAACTCGCTGTTTGCCATGGACAGATGACACTGTCTAAAGGCGCGTCTTTCTGGAATGTTCTCTTATCAGGAATTTCGGCCTGGATCACGATCAACTTTTTAACAGGTATGTGTGTGTGTAGCTGTGCCTGATACCTGCAGCTTTCCTGTCTTCACAGTGTCCCTCCCTTGAGTTTATATATAATGGGTGGGCTGTGAGGAGGTTTGGGGTGGCCAGCAAGCACCTCTGGCTATGGGTGAAATCTTGGCCCCAATGAAGTCTATGGGAGCTTTACTGACTTTCATGGTGCCAAGGGTTCACCTCCTATATCTAAGCTTTTACATGCTCCTTTTTCTTGAGAGACCAGGGCATGTGATTCCATCTCTGGAGTACCATTAGCCCCAGGTAAGTCTCTAACTCAGGTACTCTAAATCTTCTTGGCAATTGCACAGAAATAGAGAGAAAAGCATAGAATATTGATATTAGAATCTATTTAGATCACGGTAATGATCCCTAGTAGGGCTGTCAAACGATTAAAAAAAATAACCAAATTAATTGTAAGATTTTTTTTTTTTAAAGTTGCAATTAATGTAAAACTTTAGCGCTTACAAGTTCACTCAGTCCTATTTCTTCTTGTTCAGCCAATCACTAAGACAAACAAGTTTGTTTACGTTTTCAGGAGATAATGCTGCCCGCTTCTTTTTTACGTCACCTGAAAGTGAGAACAGGCATTCGCATGGCACTGTTGGAGTCAGCATTGCAAGATATTTACATACCAGATGCACTAAAGAGTCATATGTCCCTTCATCCTTCAACCACCATTCCAGAGGACATGCTGATAACACTATTTTTTAAAGGAGTGTCAATTAAATTTGTGACTGAACTCCTTGGGGGAGAACAGTATGTCTACTGCTCTGTAGTTTTACCCACATTCTGCCATGTATTTCATGTTATGGTAGTCTCGGATGACAACCCGGTATAAGTTGTTCATTTTAAGAACACTTTCACTGCAGAAACGCAAAGAAGATACCAATATGACATTTCTAAAGATAGCTACAGCACTCAACCCAAGGTTTAAGATTTTGGAAGGCACTTCAGATTCTGAGAGGGACAAGGTGTGGAACATGTCAGAAGTCTGAGAAGAGCAACACTCCAATGTGGAAACTACATAACCTGAACCACCAAAAAAGAAAATCACCCTTCTAGTGGTGGCATCTGACTCGGTGAAAATGAAGGTGCATCAGTATGCACTGCTTTAGATCATTATCAAGCAGAACCCACCTGGTATCCCTTTCAGGTGATGTAAAAAAGAAACAGGAAGCATTATCTCTCTAAATGTAAACAAGCTTGTTTGTCTTAGCTATTGACTGAACAAGAAGTAGGAATGAGTGGAGTTGTAGGTGCTAAAGTTTTACATAGTTTTGTTTTCAAGTACAGTTATGAAAGAAAAATAATTCTACATTTGTAAGTTGCACTTTCATGCTAGGGATTGCACTACGGTACGTGTATGAGGTGAATTGAAAAATAGAATTTCTTTTTGTTTTTTACAGTGGAAATATTTGTAATAAAAATAATATAAAGTTTTAGCACAATGCACTTGGTACTCTGTGTTGTAATTTAAATCAATATATTTGAAAATGTAGAAAAACATCTAAAAATGTAATAAATTTAAATTGGTATTATTATTTAACAGCGCAATTAAAGCTGCAGTTAATCATGACCTTTTAAATCTAGTTAACTTGTGTTGCATTAATTGCTTAACTGGAATTAATTGACAGCCCTAATTCCTAGTATTTATACTGTAGGTGCTGCTGTTATCAAGCAGGCCGGACACTTGCACAGTGTGTGCGCATATGTACTGTGGGTACACAAGAAAAGAATGAAAATGACAGAAGCAAGCGTGCTTCTGTGCATCTAGACATATGCTTCAGTGTTGTGAAATTAAAATTTAGACATGGAATATAAATTTTTCTAAACAGCTAGAAAATAAAATGACTTAAAATAGCGGTAACATGATTGTAACTAAGGCTGTGTCTACACTACAGATGGTACAGTGGCACAGCTTCAGCACTGCATCTATGCAGCTTTAGAATAGACATATCCTACATGAACAGAAGAGAGGGGTTTGTTGACGTACTTAATCCACCTCCCCAAGAGATGGCAGTGTAGACTAGGCCTAAATTTCTCTTTGAAGAACAGTATTTAAGGGTCCCATTTTACAAAGACTAAAGTCCAAGGGATTACTCATGTACCTAAAAGTTAAGTATGTGTTTAAGCCTTGGCGGGATCAAGGCCTAATATTTGTAGTTTGTGGTTTCATGTTTTCTTTCTTTCCTTCTTAGTTTAAGGATCTTTAGGGGAAAAATACAATTATTTCCATACTGTGAAAGGTTATCTCTGTGCAGTTTATCACTCCATTCAACTAGTCTGCCTTTTCAGTTTTGTTTTTATAGCTGGGCAAAAATCCAGGTAGTTAATTACGGAGTTGCGTTCTGTTATATGAAAACTAATTGTGACTGTGTATGCTGTTCATCTCTTACTGTCTATGGGAGGACAGATTCCCCCCCCCCCCCTTTTTAGCCATTTGTTTGATTTTATTGCTTTATGCGTTTGAGTTATTACTGAACACACAATGGCTTTCATTATATCCCATGATGCATTTCAGGTAGCTTAAATGCTCCAGGAAACAGAAGTGTAGGAATGCTGGATTTAGGAGGTGGATCAACACAAATGACATTTCTTCCAATCACTGAGGTAAACTGAACACACGTACTGCAGGGAAACACAGGTTTGAACCAATAGGCATTCTGCTGTTCTAGCAAAAGTATTGAGGCAGTTTGTTACATGAAGGCGTGCTTCCTACTTGTCTCTTAACAAATCTGGGGTCACTTCCTCATAGTTGCCATGGTACAATGATGGTGGTGTCAGTGATTTGTGATCAAGAGAAGACAAGTCTTACCAGAACTACTTTCTGGTTAGGAAAATCACAATCTCTTTGTAAAAAGAACAGGAGTACTTGTGGCACCTTAAAGACTAACACATTTATTTCAGCATAAGCTTTCAAAGAAGCGAGCCGTAGCCCGCGAAAGCTTATGCTGAAATAAATGTGTTAGTCTCTAAGGTGCCACAAGTACTCCTTTTTGCGGATATAGTCTAACATGGCTGCTACTTTGAAATCTTTGTAGTTTCCATTTGTCTCCATAAAAAATTACCATGCAATGGGCAGGATTGATTTTTCATCCAGAGGGGTTCAGAAGTGGAATAAGGGGCCATTGCAACTTAGGAATGAAGTCCATTGATGGAGGTCATGGAAAGAAGTGTATTTTGTTTAAAATCCTTATTTGCATTGGTTTGGTGTCAATATAAATGTTTAAGGTGATATGACTGTAGTGTCAGGTCACTATTTTAGCTCCTGTTCTTATGTTCTGGTCATCTCTAATGGATCCAGGGCTAGTCTGAGACTAGTCTGTAAATAACTTATTTCCACAGCCTGCCAGGACTTTTGTGCAGATGGTAACCTGTTCATATGCTCAAATACCGTATTGTTACTCATTGATGTTTCTGGAAGTTCCAAAAAAAAATCTTACAACGACTTCCTTGTTTCTCCTTATAGATAACTCTCCGGACATCACCAGCTGGCCATATCACTTCATTTCAAATGTTTAACAACACATACAAACTGTATTCATACAGGTTTGTTGTGGGGAAAAGAAAGCGTCGGGTAAAGATGAAAGCCGATTATTGGATGAATGTGATTTTATGCATGTGCTTAACTTTAAGCATTTACATGCTTTGTGCAATTGAGAATCTCATGAGTAACAGTGTTTGCCTCTATTACAAAAACTGGAGAGACTGACTTTGGCAAAATTACTGCTCCTGATGTTCACACAAGTTTATTATAGTGATGGACACATTAACCATGGGAAGAAGGTCCAGTTGGAGGAATCATACCACATATTCTCATATAGCTACAGCCAAATAGACTCCACCTTATTTTCTTCCTTATTGTGCTTTGCTATGTTGGAGTTTAGGTTTGCTTTTTTTTATTTTCTGACATTGGGTGCCTGAAACCCTTTGGGCCATTTGAAAACCACAGCTGAAATCCTAACACTTAGCCTGTGCAAAGCTGAAGGAAATTGAGTCCTTTAGCTAGTTGCCATTATGATCATTCTGTCTCCAAGGCGTAGGCAGTCTGATTCCATGGGTACCATGACAGTGTACAGAATGTCAGACACACGCTGTAATGGCAGCACAGCAGATAGGGGGTGTGATTTGTCCCCTGCTACTGGGTTGAAGGGGTTGGGAGAGCTTGTTCCCATGGGTGGAGGGAGTGTTTCACATCTCAGTGATTCTCTCCAACTTGTGCTTGGTGGGATGTTTGTGAAGTGATGTTATTCTGGGCTGGAAGAAGAGCTGAGACGATGTGGAGCTGTTGGGAGATAGTAGCAAGAGCATTAGGGGAGATCCTGGAGGGCTCCTCCTCCTCAGCCACACAGAGCAGTCTGGTTTTCTACACCATCCCCCTCCCCTCCCCGCCCAGCCCTCCTAAAAAAGAAGTCAGGCCTGATTCAGTTGCAGTCTGAACGAGCAGGATTTCACTCTGACAGTCCCTTCACTATCCTCCACTTGAGAAGAAATGATTTTGCTAGTGTCAGACTGTGGAAGAGAGATGTTGTTAATGGAAGTGACAGCCAACCTTCACTCGAACCACACACAGGCTATTTGCTGCTGAATCACGACGATTTGCTGGAACCGTCCTGCAAATGACTCGCTTGTCCTATCATGATGCCAGTAGAAATGTATCCTTTCACAGAGGCTTTTCTCCTTCACAGTTACCTGGGACTCGGGTTAATGTCAGCAAGGCTCACGATTTTAGGCGGCATTGAGGGACAAGCCTGTAAGTAATCCAACTCAGAGCTCTTGCATTTCAGTGACTTGTAGGATAATTTTTTATAGGCCAAATGATCCTCTGGGCCAGAGGTTCCCAAACTTTTTTTTGCTGTGCCCCCCTCTTTGCAGATTCATGTTCCTTGTGTGACTCCCCTCCTTTCTTCTCTTCCCTCCCCTTTCCTCTTCTGTGTGGCTTCCGCTCTCCCTTTGCAATCACTCTCCTGGCCTGCTGCCCCCTTCTCTCCCCACAGCCCAGCCATGATCGTGACCAGGCTGCACCTGCTGACTCTCCTCACTGGCTCCAGCTGTTTTCTCCCCGCAGTGGCCTCAACCCTGCTCCCGACACTACTGCCTGCTGCCACCGGCCCAGTGGGGCAGGGCAGGGTGTGAGATGGGGGAGGGGGCAGTAATTGGCATTCCAGGGGCAGGCTCGCTCTCCAGCCCCTCCCCTTGTGCATTGGCTGCCTCCACTGCTCTTGCCTGCAGAAGGGCGGTGCCTCCACCAGCTCCTACTCCTCAGAAAGTAGCAAGAATGCAGGAATGCTCTACTTCACATCAGGTCCTCGTGGACTCCCAGCAACTTTGTCCTGCCCCCCCTGGGTGCAAAACCCATTCTGTGGGCCTTAGGAGCAGAACCTGTTCCAAGGGGAAGTAGTAGCTCATTCACTCGCTACTCTCTCCATTATCAGCCTGCCTGTGCCATAGATAGGACCATTGCATATCTCTGGGCACATCTGCCAGCGAGATGGGCGTGGCCAGAGGGTGGTGCTGTCAAAGGAAGGCATGGGCCATTAGCAGCCCAAGTGGGGATCTGGGGGTGTTCAGGCCATGAGTGGGTTAGAAACTGCTGGGGAGGTGGGAGGATGCTAAAGCAGAACTGTGGCCCGGGGAGGAGGGATTGGCAGTTGATTCCTTAGCATGTGTCTTAATGCTGTTTGATCTATTTCTTTTTATTACAGTAAAGGAAGGAGAGGAGCTAATTAGTCCCTGTTTATCACCCAGCTTCCAGTGTGAGTGGGAACATGCTGAAATAGTGTACAGAATTAAAGGGCAGAAGGCAGGTATAGTAACTTCTTTCTGTTGTATTATAGATTTGCATGTTAAAATCAGAACAAACAACATGCACTTTCTGGATCTGTCTGTGTGAGGTATTCAGTTGTTTTGTTACTGTCTAACTTTGCTTTGACCTCAGGCTGTTCCTACCCAAGAGATTTTCCTCCCTTTGTCCGCACCCCATCTGCTCCAGTGTGTAGTAGGGGGAGCTCTAATGTAGATTAGTCAATGGCATTTTAAAAACCATGCTGTCAAACCCAGGTCAGAGCATGTCTACATAACATGATGGTTTACAGTAAGAGCCACTGGGGCCTGTCTACACGAGTACTTCCATCATGTCTGCAACAGTGGGAAACTCTTAAGAAAAAAGTTTAGCAAACCAGGTCGAGACATTTTGGGCCAGATTCTAGCTGTTGCAAATCAGCCTGCTGCTATTGAAACCTGTGGAGCTAGGCTGATTCACACAAGCTAGAGGTCTGTCTGTCCAAGTTTTTCCAAGCCATTTGTGCTCACAGAAAATCTACCTTTTTGACAGGGTTTTCAAATAGAAAGTTAGCCTTTTTTGCAATAGCAAATGAGTTTTCGTTGGGGAAACTGTTGTTCTCTTCCCGCAAACTTCCTGCCTTGCAGGCATAGGTTTTATACAGAGGATCTAAAAAAACCCAGATCCTGTCATGTCTTTCAATGTGATGTTCAGTCATATATTCCCAAACCTTTTTCTTCATCCAGAGTGCTCTTCTCAGTTGAAAAAGCCTCTTTGCCTGCCTGAGGCCCTCTTTTCAATTTGAGCTCGAGAGTATTTCTCAAATTATTCACATGCCACTCAGAGTCTTACCTTTCCCTTATTACTAACTAGGGCTGTCAATTAATTGCAGTTAACTCACATGATTAACTCAAAAAAATTAATTGCGATTAAAAAAAATTAATCACTGTTTTAATCGTACTGCTAAACGATAGAATACAGTTGACATTTATTAAATATTTTTGGATGTTTTCTACATTTTCAAAGATATTGATTTCAATTACAACACAGAATACACCTCTACCTCGATATAACGCTGTCCTTGGTAAGATTTTTTGGCTCCTGCGTTATAGGTGAAACCATGTTATATTGAACTTGCTTTGATCCACCGGAGTGTGCACCCTCCACCCCACCCCTGGAGCGCTGCTTTACCGTGTTATATCCAAATTCGTGTTATATCAGATGGTGTTATATCGAGGTAGCGGTGTGCAAAGTGTATAACGCTCACTTTATATTTTTGATTATAAATGTTTGCACTATAAAAGAAATAGTATCAAGTGAACTGAAAAATACAAGTACTGTAGTGCAGTCTCTTTATCACGAAAGTTGAATTTACAAATGTAGATTATTTTTTTGTTACATAACTGCACTCAGAAACAAAACAACGTAAACCTTTAAAGCCTACATGTCCACTTAGTCCTACTTCTTGTTCAGCCAATTGCTTAAACAAGTTTCAAGTATCAGAGGGGTAGCCGTGTTAGTCTGAATCTGTAAAAGCAGCAGAGAATCCTGTGGCACCTTATAGACTAACAGACGTTTTGGATCATGAGCTTTCGTGGGTGAATACCCACTTCGGGTCAGATGAATGTAGTGGATTCCAGGGCGATGGTATATATATGCTAGCAAGACAAGGCTCGAGATAACGAGAGTTACGCTGTCAGTCCGAGGGGATGAGGCCCGCTTTAGGCAGTTGAGATTTGTGAACAAGCCAGGGGAGGAGCTGCCTGTCTGTAGTTGGCAGCACTAATCACAGTCTTGTTCAACCTGAGCTGATGGTGTCAAATTGCAGAGAATTGAAGCTCAGCAGTTTGCTCTTTGCAGTTCGGTCCTGAGGGTTTTTTGCTGCAGCGATGGGCCACCTTAGTCTTGCTAGTGTGGCTCAGGAGGTAGTTGGGAAGTGTCTCCTACAGGTTTTCTGTGGATATGCCATTCCTACATAGTCTGATTGTGTCGTTATCCTTTATAACTGTCGATTGTTGGAGCCTGATTGGGTCGGAATAGTTTGTTATGTGCGGAGGTATAATGCTGCGCTTAGCTTGCTGTTTCATCACCTGAAATGAACAGGTGTTTCATGGCACTGTGTGTAGGCCGGAGCTCGAGATCCATTACCATGAACAGATGCATAAGCTCTTGATATGGCCGTCCTCTCCCCCCTCCCGTCTCTTCCATGCTGAGTGGCGGTTCCGCTGATAACGTCAAAAGCCAATGGCAGGACGACGTCATGTGGCATTTTCTTATTGGTCAGATGCACCAAAGAAGGGTTTGATTTTTTTTTGGTGGGTTGTCAGGCTAGGTAGTTTTCCAATCAGAGTGGTTGCTCTTTAAGACTTCTGATAGCATGTGTCGATAACAGATAGCTAGGGTTAATGTTTTTTTACCTGTAAGGCGTTAACGAAGGGAGACACAGAGCACGCTGCACAGCAGGACAATTCAGTGAAATGGATTTTCAAAGTCAGGGGTGAGAATGTGTGTAGTCTGCGTCATGTTTTGTCTGTCTCTCGCTATGAGGGAAGCCTTCTTCTTCAAGGTCTCTCATCTTCAGTGTCAAGTTGGTATGAGTACAAAGTAGTAAAACAATGGTCTCTGTTGTTGTTTGTTTTTTTGGTATTATCATGTGGTGCGTTTGCTTGAAGTCTAAATGTATATTTTTGTTATTAGGCATGTTTATTCATTAATTTTCTATCTTATAAGCATATGCCTGATTGTATGTCACCTTTAATGCAGGACGATGTATTGATCGTGTTTTTTTTCATATTATATAAAGCTTTTCTTTTTAGATGACTGTATTCGTTCGTCTCTCTTGTGGTAGACTAAGAACGGATAGGAAGGGAATTTATCTTTGTGTGGTAGATTTACGGCAGGTGAATCTGTGTGAGCTCAGGGGAAGGAGAAGGGGGGAGGTGATGCCGCTCTGTTGTTTTTTATTCAGGAGCTTAAGATGAGCAGTACTCGCCCGGATAACCAGGAGGAGCTGGGATAGTGGGGATGAGATAAAGAACGAAAGGGGAGGAGCGTTGTTCTTTTGTGTGAGATCAGGGCCTTCTGAGTCTTGGGGTCCCCAGGAAGGTTTTTGGGCGAGACCACGAGTGAGCCATACACACTGAATTTTTGGCCCTGTTGCGGGCAGCGATTTCAGATCCAAGCTAGGTAATTAGTTTGGACGGTTTCATGCATCACCCACATTTCTGGACGTAGGTTCAGAATTTGGAATTATGTGTATAATAGCATGCTCACACCATCACCGCTCTCAGATTTTGAGACCTTCGAAGATTCTAACCTGGGCTCAAAGTGCTGTAGCTATCTTTAGAAATCTCACATTGGTACCTTCTTTGCATTTTGTGAAATCTGCAGTGAAAGTGTTCTTAAAATGAACAACATGTGCTAGGTCATCATCCGAGACTGCTATAACATGAAATATATGGCAGAAAATGGGTTAAACAGAGAAGGAGACATACAGTTCTCTCTCAAGTTCAGTCACAAATTTAATTAACACATTTTTATAATGAGTGTCATCAGTGTGGAAGCATGTCCTCTGGAATGGTGGCCAAGGCATGAAGTGGCATACAGATGTTTAGCATATCTGGACTGTAGATACCTTGCAATGCCAGCTATGAAAGTGCCATGTGAATGCCTGTTCTCACCTTTCAGGTGACATTGTAAATAAGTGGGCAGCATTATCTCCTGCAAATAGAAACAAACTTGTTTCTCTTTGTGACTGGCTGAACAAGAAGTAGGACCGAGTGAACTTGTAGGCTCTAAAGTTTTACATTGTTTTGTTTTTGAATGCTGGTTTTTTGGTACATAATTGTACATTTGTAAGTTCAACTTTCATAATAAAGAGACTGCACTACAATACTTGTATGAGGTGAATTGAAAAATACTATTTTGGTTTTTACAGTGCAATTATTCGTAATATAAAGTGAGCACTGTACACGTCATATTCTGTGTTTGTAATTGAAATCAACATATTTGAAAACGTAGAAAACATCCAAAAATATTTAAATAAATGGTATTCTATTATTGTTTAACAGCGCAATTGCAGGATTAATCGCGATTAATTTTGTTACTCACTTGACAGCCCTATTACTAACCCTTATTCTCCCAGTCCTACCGTTCCTACAAATCCTCTCTAAAAGATCTATTGTAACATAGCTGGGACCAAACTGGGGCACATCCAGTGTGCTGGCATGGGGGAATAAAGAGGGTGTGGGAACCCCTGTATTTCGCTGCACTGGTGTGCTATTCAACCACTCCCTGCGCAGGTGGGGGATCAGGCTCTGCAGGGCAAACCTGTGAGTACCCAACTTACTCAAGTGAATGGGAGGGGGGAGTGAGAAGAGACTTGATCCCACCCCTCCCAGCACTCCAGCCGTATAGTTATACCAGTGCATTGGAGAGCATATGCTGCCAGCCCAGCGCAGTGAATGCTCTCCTTGGAGCACTAGAGAGCGCAGGAAAGAGATTGTAGCTCTCTAAGGGCTGGTCTACACCAGGGGGGGAAATCGATCTAAGATATGCAACTTCAGCTATGCTATTCACGTAGCTGAAGTCAAAGTGTCTTAGTTCAACTTACCTGGCCATCCTCACAGCGGCAAGTTGACTGCCGCAGCTCCCCCATCAACTCCGCTTACTCCTCTTGCCGAGGTGGAGTATGGGTGTCGATTCGGGGATCGATTTATCACATCTAGTCAAGACACCATAAATCGATCCCTGATAGATCGATTACTGCTGATCTGGTGGGTAGTGTAGACGTGGCCTGAGTCATAGTCTCCTTCTGGGCTGCTGCAGGAGAAGCTCAGCAATATTCTTACTGTGGGCTCTTTTGTCCACTGATGATCTAGTCTGTACTTTGGACCCATCCAAATCCCACTGAAGCCCGTAAGTTTTGCCATTGGCTTCATCAGGAAAAGGACTCCGTCCTTTATTTCCATGGATAGTCTCTAGTAAATTAGAGAGCATTGCTGACTTAAGGGGACCAGAGGCCTTGCAGACCCCAAAGAAATTAAACGGCAGCGGTGGTTAATCACCAGTATGTGATTTGTTGGGTCTCTCTCTCTCTCTCTTTTAGGTGAGCCTCTGTATGAATCCTGTGCTAACAAAGTAGCAGAACTGCTCTACAAGAAGGTGCATAAAATAGAAGTAGTAAAGGATTTGGATTTTTATGCTTTCTCCTATTATTATGACCGTGCAGCAGAGGTTGGCCTAATAGGTACATTTGTTTCTGAGTTTCTTTGTAATGCAAGGGTAGTTAATGGGAGAGTTTGCGCCTCTTAAAATATCTAGTTTCTTCGCAAAGATACAAGGAATTGTGTCCTTGGTTATATTAATGTACAGTGATGATATTTTTTGAAGATCGGGTACTATAAAATTGTTGGGGAAAAAAAGCACAGGGACTTGGAGGTCTGACCTGAAACAGTTTTCAGCCTTTTTATTTTTAATGACTAAATTTCAAAAATAGACAGTGTCCCATTAAGGCTAAACAAATGTTTATAAAAAATGACTGCCTGAAGTTCAGCTTGTCAGTCCATATTAAGGCATCTAAATAAAGGTCTGACCCTGCACCAGTGAAGTTTGTGGCAAAACTCCCACTTCAGTGAGTGCAGGATCCAGCCCTCAGTGGTCCAATTTCCAGAAGTGTTAGCATCCAGCATTTACAACTGACTTCACATGCACACTGTAAAACGTGCCCTGTTTTTCCCCCTTCTAGATAAGGAAAAAGGAGGTAGCCTAACAGTTAATGACTTTGAAATTGCAGCCAAGTATGGTAAGTAAAGTAAAGCAAAAAATGCTAGCGAAGATTTTCAAAAGTGACTAGTCATTTGGGGTGTCTGTCTTTTAGGGGCAGGAATTTGAAGGATCTTAGAGGCCTTATTGTCAGAAAGCATTGGGTATCCACTGTCTGAAAATCAGACCCCTTCTAAAGTGTCTCATGACTAGGCTACACTGGCACTTTACAGCGCTGCAACTTTCACGCTCAGGGGTGTGAAAAAACACCCCCCTGAGCGCTGCAAGATACAGTGCTGTAAAGCCTCAGTGTAATCAGTGCCACAGCGCTGGGAGCGCGGCTCCCAGCGCTCCAAGCTGCATCTGTAGAGGATGTGGTTTACATGCAGCGCTGGGAGAGCTCTCTCCCAGCGCTGCCGCTCCAACCACACTCACACGCGGCAGCGCTTTGAAATTCCAAGTGTAGCCATACCCTCAAATTGGGTACCCAAAAGTACTAGTTACTCCTGAAAGTCTTGGCCACATTTTTTCTAATAAGTCCTTATTGTTTACCAAGACTGCAAAAAAAAAAATTAAAAATCATGCAATATAGATGTCTGAGCTCTCTTGCAATATAAGAATAATACATGTCATTTAGCAATTGCCTTGAAATCATAAATGTAAAATAAGTGGATTGTGCTCTCATCCAATTTATTTTTTCTTGAAGTTTATACATGCATTTAAAGGTGATCTGGAGAGAGGAGAAAATTGATTTTTTACTTTTTGGGGGGAGGGGGCTTCTTTTTGTTGTGTAAAGATGATCTGGAAGGTTTTTTAAAAATCAGTAAATATATTTGTTTGTTAGAAACTTGGCTACCTTTTTTTCCCTTCCTCCTCCTCCTGGAGGCTGTGCGTGACAGGAACATCTGTTGTTGTTTTGACATCAGAAATACCATTCAAGTACAATCTGATTAATTGGGAAAGGAAGCTATTTTTATTCTGACTCTTTGCCTCTCTCTGGTTTTTGTAATTCACATTTAATTCTAATGCTTTAGAAACACTCAAGAGAAAAGTTGCCTTTGTGAAAGATTCAGCATTCTTGCCCTGTCAAGCAAGGGCTAAGATTGTTCACAGTCCACATCTCTTAATACTTTCATGAATTCTCCAGCAAAAACCAGGGATGATCAGGCTTGAGATTCCTGGTATTTTATTATTCTAAACAAGCAGAAAAAAGTTTTGTTTGATTCTACAAAAAACTTGCAGGCCCTCTTAAAACATCTGTAAAGAAGCAAAAAAAATGTTTAAAAACCCCAAGGCACAAGCCAGTTTTTCTTAGCTTGCAGAGGTGTGTCACAAGTTTGTTTATATACCTAAATAATATTTACTAATATCACAAACTGACTGGTTGATTATAAAATGTTTAATGCCTACAAAGTCACTATAGGTAAGAATTTGTCTGTGGATATAAACTGTTGCTTTTCTGGGTTGCAGATTATTGCAGTAGTTATTTCTCTCTGCTTGCTTAAACACATCCATATCAAATCAATAGAAATGTTGATGCATATGAGCAGGTTGTACATATTCTCTGCTAAAAACATCTGTTAAATGTGCACTATTCCAAGACATTTCATTACAATGTGGTTACTTGGGATGTGTAAATAAGAGCAGACCCACTTTAATGTAGTTGAGAATCAAGCCCTTTGTCTCTTGACTCCATCCTATTAACCTCCTGATCCTGCAGTCACATCCTGGCACCCATGCAGAGCCCCATCACCTTCAGGATCATTCTGCCAGCAGAGTCAGGTAAAACTCTTAGGAACTAAAGGTTTTTGCAGAGGGCTCACTGCCTCTTTGACCGCTTTACTAGACTTACAATATGTTTTGGAGAAGAGAGAATGCTTTTGAGGGTATGTCTACACTACGGGATTATTCTCATTTTACAGAACCGTTTTTTTAAAACAGATTGTATAAAGTCGAGTGCATGCGGCCACACTAAGCACATTAATTTGGCAGTGTGCATCCATGTACCAAGGCTAGTGTCGATTTCTGGAGCATTGCACTGTGGGTAGCTATCCCATAGTTATGCCATAGTTCCTGCAGTCTCCCCCGCCCCTTGGAATTCTGGGTTGAGATCCCAGTGCCTGATGGGGCAAAAAACATTGTCGCGGGTGGTTCTGGGTACAGCCTCATCTCTCCCTCAGTGAAAGCAGCAGACAACCGTTTCGTGCCTTTTTTCCTGGGTGAATTGTGCAAACACCATAGCACAGCACACACTAACCCTAATCCGACATGGCAATACCGATTTCAGCGCTACTCCTCTTGTCGGGGAGAAATACAGAAACGGGTTTAAAGAGCCCTTTATATCGATATAAAGGGCCTTGTTGTGTGGACGGGTGCAGGGCTAAATCGGTTTAACGTGGCTAAATTCGGTTTAAAAGCATAGTATAGACCAGGCCTGAGAGAGGATGGTTGCGTAACAAGGCATAAACAGATTTTGAGATGCATACTCTTTTCTATATCTATCTTAGGCCTGGTTTACAAAGATAAGTTATATCAGCATAGCTATGTCAGGCAGGGGTATGAAAAACACACCCTGACTGATGTCGCTATGCCAGCGTAGCTGCCTCTGTGCTAGAGGTTACATTGACATAGGCCTGGTCTACACCTAGAACATAGGACAACCTAGTTATGTTGCTCAGGAGTGTGAAAAATTCACACCCCCTGAGAGATGTTGTTAAACTGACCTATGTCCCAGTATAGACATCATTGGGTCAATAGAAGAATTCTTCTGTCAACCTTGTTACCGCCTCTCAAGGGGATAGGTTAACTACAGCAGCGGAAAACCCCTTTCATCGCTGTAGCAAGTGACTACACCATTGCAGCGGTGCTACTGTAGCACTTGTAGTGTAGATACAGTCACGCTAACTTTGTTTCGAGGGCAGTGTTCCTACATAAACTGAAGAATTCTGTCTGTTGGGGTAGATCACATCTACACTACAGTTATGCAGACAGATTCCATAGTGTAGATGTACCCATTGATAAAAGGGGTGTTAAGACTGGAAGGCCTAAAATTAGGCTCCTGAGCCCATATTTAGGTGCCTAAATAAGAGGCCTGATTTTTCACCAGTGCTGAGCGCCTGTCAATTTCAATCTTGGGACTGTGGCCTTTTGAAAATAAGCAACTTCCTTAGGTCCCTAAATGTGGACTGTCTTCAGGCAGCCATTTTTGAAAATCTTGGCCTGTTTTTCCTTGTTCTGTTTCTGTTCCACCCATTCACAGGGAGGATAAACTAACCTGTCTTAGGGATTTGAATAGTTATTTATAAATTGAAAAAATCAATTCTCTCTTCATTCTTCTTAGTGTGTAAGACCATGGAGGTGAAGCCAGGAGACAATCCTTTCCTTTGCATGGACCTCACCTATATCAGTTTGCTACTGCAAGAACTGGGCTTCCCAAAAAGCCAGGTGTTTCAGGTAATATTGATCAGCACTGTGTTGAGATACCTCTCAACTTCCTAGTGATGTATGACAATTGTTTTACTTCTCTCCTTTTTATTTTCTAGCTTGCCCAAAAAATTGACAATGTCGAAACAAGCTGGGCTTTGGGAGCCACCTTTCACTACCTTGATTCACTTCACAGGCTGTAATACTAAGGCTTCTGGGCATAAACCCTCAAAAGGATTTGAGTACTTCAGTCTATGGGTACCCAGCCTAAGATGGCTTACAGGTGACTGATTTTGCTCGCTCTGTGACAGTCAGACCCTTTTAAAAGGTGATCTTAAGTTGAGCACCCAAACTCCCAATTTATGAAAAGGTAGAGCATGGCAGCTAAAGAATACCTCCTTGATCTTGCAGTATCTGCAGAAGACTTGATGTTAAACTAGATCATCTTGGTGAGAATTCTGGGATTCACTGAGGGGCTTTGTTCCCAATGCAACTACAAACTCTATGGGAAGAGTACACCTTTGTGGAACATGTCTCTGTCATTGTTGCTTGTAATATGCTGAGGTCAATGTTAGAAATGGCTACTCCAGATGCGCCTCTTCTTTTATGGTTCTGATTTATAATGTATTTCTTTGGTAATGGTCTTTGGTGAATTTTTAACCATTTAAATGTTTGAGAATTAATTATGTAAGTGAAGACAGGGGCATTGCCTAGTCAAGCTGCTGGTCAGAGCTGATGTTGGCTTTGGAATGCAGCATGGGAGACTTGACTCTGCTGGAGTATGGCTGAGCTTTGGGCTGCCCATTCCAGCAGAACTCAGGTGGGTTGTGGAGGATCTGAGCTTATAGGATCAGGTGTGTTATAGGATCTGAGCCACAGCCCATTGCAATCTGTGGGAGCTCTTCATTGGCCTGTAAAGGCTGAGGTACTTTAGGCACTTCCTGTTGGAGGAGGGGTGGTGGAACTCCATTCCAGTCCTCGAGGGGAGTCACTGGGACTGTAAGGGATTAAGGGCTTTGGAGTTGGTACAGGCCTCCTATAGGGTGGCAGCCTCCTGCTGCTCCCCTGAGATCTGCAGGGCTTGGGGGCCAAACCCTTACCACCACTCTCAAGTGGAAGAATTTGGAGGACACACCGCCAAAACCACCCACTTCCTCAGGTCCCCTCCTGCTAGATTTCCTGGGCAGTTGGTATTAGTCACCCTAACATGAAGTGTTAAATAGTAAAATGGGTAGTTCCTAGATTTATGTGTTGGGGGGGATCAGGGCATATATTTTAATCTTCAATGATGGTGAGAAGAATCTGTCGTGGTTTTGTGGGAGGCAGTACTAACACATGTCCACATATACTTGAGGTTTGTTGGTGCTTGAATAGGTTTAGGTCTTTGTTAATTAACTTCACACAAGAAAAATCCTGAGCCTGGAGTATCTGTGGGTTTCACCCAGGCTTGGGGTGGCTTTTACAAGGCTGGTTTGGAACCTCAAGAGACTGTTTCTAGTAAACAGTGCTTGGAGTGCCTCTGTCTGCCTTTGATAAATGAATGTATTGTTGCTGCACTGAGCATGGATGACAAGACGACTGACCTGTGAGGAAGCAGGAGGCATAGCCGAGGTGGTTGGTACTTTGAATGCAACACTTCTACCTGTGTACTGTATAGATGGAAGGCTGTTCCTAACAGTGTGCAACAGGAAAACAATTTGTAAGTTATCCTTAAGTAGTGGATTGCATCACGTTAATATGTAGTCAGCATAGACACTAGCTGGTTCTTAAAGTTTTATAAGGGCCTTATCCAAAACCCCATACTGTCACTAGGAGTTTGTCCAAGGATCTTCACTGCTTGAGAAGCACAAACTTGGTGTAAAACCCATGTGGGAAACGTATCAGATTTTTCTAAAACGTTGCTCTGCTTGTCATTGGCTTTTTCTCTGTAAAGTAGCATGTATGTGAATGTATGATGAATATCTGAAAACTATTTTATTGGCAATAAAATTTTAATTACAAATTGGGATGTTTCCTATTTGGATTAATGTGTGGTACTGTGGAGTGATTGTCTCTGTATAACAAGTCATTGCACTGATAGCAGCTTACCTTCACTGTGTATTAATGGGAAAACACTGCATCTTAGCCTCTTCTATTGCAACGTGGTCACTTCTGAATACATACCAAGGTCCTGGGATGAAAGTTGCTCTATAAGTGTGACACATGAATGGTATTTCCATCTTTGTTTTGACCAGGATCAGACCGACGGGCTTACCTTAGAAGGGTTGGGCTTGGTTTCATTGCCATAAGTCAACTACTAACTCTCAAGACCTAGGAAGACAATTTTCCAGTGGATGCACATCATAACTCACAGGGGTCTTTCCTCTTTCTCTGAAGCAGCTGATGCTGGACGCTGTCACAGAGGACACTGAACTAGATGGACCCCAGTCTGGCAATTCCTGTGTCTTTAATAATATAGGGGCTGGTAACAGTGTCTATTAATAAAGGTTGCGCAACACTTCTGATTTTAAGACCATGTTTTGGGTTGCTAATTACTTTGCCAAACTTTAACTATTTGGGCTGAAATTTTCCATGGTGTGTCTTTGTCTGTCTGAAACTGAATTATGTATTTATAGTTTTAATTTCAGCCAAACTATTCCACGGTTTCTGAGAACAAGGTTAGGGGAAAATGTTTTGCAACTTTAAAAAAATGTGGCCAATCTACAAACTTTTGAAAAATCTCCATTTCTATGTGCTCAGTAGAGACTTTGGAGATTTTAGCTGCTAATATCTCCAAAGATTCCATCCTCACGGAGCATGCTCTATCCCTTCACAGCTCGTACTGTTAACCATACTGCATATGCACCATTTCCACAGGCAACTGGCCATGCTCCATCCCCTCACCACTCTTAGCTATGACTGGACTGCATGTGTGCCATCCCCACAGAGTAACTGCATGTGCTCCTTCCAGCCCAGGCTACTCCACCAAAACTGGACTTTCCCTCTAATTCCTATTCCCAGCTGCTTTGAGATGGGGCCAGGCACCAGAACTTAGAGCAGTGAGCCCTCTGATGCTCTGTGACCCCTCTCCTCTGCTGGCATCTGGGCAACATGTGGGAGGAAGTCGGAGGGGGACAAGGGCAGGACTGAGGCTAGGGAGAGGGAAAGTAGATTGGGACTGGAGGATGGTGGGGCTGGAGAGAGATGCACCAACTTGGCTGTGAAAGAAAGCTGGGCCTAGGAGCTGATGGGAGGGGAGGCTGGGAGCTAGTGAGGGAAACGGGGGATGTGCCCTTCAGAAACAGCTGTGTTTGCTGCTACTTCAGAACAGTGTTGAGGCCCCTCTTTATCCAAATGGCTCCACACCTCAGAGCCTGTTTTCTAGGGTTAGGGATTGTGGGCGCCCGGCTTGAGAGACCTGGAAGGGGGGTGATTTCCACAGAGCCCAGAGCCGCTCTGAAAACCCGGCCCTGCGGACGTGTCTGAAAGGAGGGCACCAAAGTCACGTGAAAAACGGGGTGCAGGATTTTATACAAAGCGAGTGCGAAGCGAGCTGCTACCCTTATTCCTGGGAGGGGGTGAGGGGGCACCTCTTTGTCGCGGCCGCTCCCCCGGGACATGCTCCCTGCAAAGCGAGGGAGTCCGAAGATCCTGGTTCTCTGAGCTGGGCAGGGAATCACCTGCCCCGTTTGCTGGGGGGATCGGGGACCAGCCCTTAAACCCGTGCGGGCCAGGCGGGTCCGGGCTTCTGCTGCAGACCCCGGCGAGGGGGAGCCCGGGGCGGAGCGTGGCAGCAGCTCGGCGTCTGCAAGCCGGTCTGGGATCGCGGCCAGGCTCCGGAGCACCCCCCACCCCCGGCTTGGCGAGCGCGCAGGCGCCGGGCTCCCCATTGCAGCAGCGGGCGCCGGCCGGGCTCAGAGCGCGCGCAGCCCCGAGCGAGCCCCGGCCCCGCGCGCTCGCTCCGCAGCCTCGAGCAAGCCCCAGCTCACAGCTCCGCTTTGCAGCCCCAGCGGCCCGCCTCCGAGCCCCGACGAGCCCCGGCCCCGCATGTTCCGCTCCGCACACCTGGCCCGACGAGCCCCAGCCCCGCAGCCTCCGCTCCGCAGCCCTGGGCCCCCGGAGCGAGCCCGCCCCGCAGCCTCCGTCCGCAGCGCCCGGCCCCGCAGCTCTGGCCCGCAGCCTCCAGCTCCCCAGAGCCCGCCCCGCAGCCTCAGCCCGGCTCGCAGGCTCTAGCTCCGCAGCGCCTGGCCGCCCCCAGCCCCAGCGAGCCCCGGCCCGCAGCCCTCCGGCTCCGCAGCCCGAGCGAGCCCCGGCCCCGCAGCGCTGCGCCCCCGCAGCGCCCGCGTCCGCACCCGGCCATGGCAGCGCCCCGCAGCGACAGCGAGAAGCGGAAGCAGATCAGCGTGCGGGGCATCGCCGGGCTGGGCGACGTGGCCGAGGTGCGGAAAAGCTTTAACCGGCACCTGCACTTCACGCTGGTCAAGGACCGCAACGTGGCCACCCCCCGCGACTACTTCTTCGCGCTGGCGCACGCGGTGCGGGACCACCTGGTGGGGCGCTGGATCCGCACCCAGCAGTCCTACTACGAGCGGGACCCCAAGGTAGGGACGGGGGGACGCGGCCCGGGCTCCCGGGGCTTTGCGGGGGCCCCAGAGAGCCGGGGGCTGGCAGGCGCTGGGTGAGAAAAGGCCCCGCCTGTCTGAACCGCCTCTGTGAAATCTGGCCCCCCGGCTGAGCCCAGCATAAGGGGGGACCCTGCGGCCTGGACGTGCGGGCGAATGAGCCGTCGCAGTGGCGGGCAGGACAGGCAGGGGTCTCGGATGCTGAGTATTCACCGTGCCCGTCCAGCCCTGCAGCTGTGTGCCCAGTCAGCGGGGCTCCCTGGGGTGACCCAGTGCCTGGATAGGGGTGGCCTGTCCTGCAGTCGGAGGTCTTGGCACGCCGCACTCTATCCATCTTGACGTGTGTGTGAGCCGCAGTTCAGATTTGCATGTTTTATTCTCCTGCCAGAAGTTTCTGCAGCCCAGGGAGGGCAGACCCAGCACTGCACCTTCCTAGAGGGTCAAGAATCCCTGATTTAAGAGTGAGGGATGTTGGCCAAAGCGCAGCATTTACTGGCACGTTTGGGGCTGTCACTGCGATAACCCAGTCATCTCCTTGGAAAGGGATGTTACAGCAATTGCGAAGGAAGCAGAACAAGTCAATCTAAGGCCTGCGTTGCTGTAGAATTATATATCAAAAGAGCTGTCAGGTCATCTAGTGCAGCGGTTCTCAAACTAGCATCCCGAGGACCCTCATTTTGATTGTAAAAATTTTGGGGACCCCCAAACTCTCCTGCTCGGCCCCAGGCCTCATCCCCACTCCACTCCTTCCCCAAGGTCCCACCCCTTCCCGAGCTCTTCCCACCCCCGCTCATTCCACCCCCCCTCCCTCATTCACTCGCTGTCCCCCACCCTCACTCACTTTCACCAGGCTGGGGCAGGGGGTTGGGGTGCAGGATGGGGTGGGGGGTGCTGGCTCTGGGAGGGAATTTGGGTGCGGGGGGCTGTGAGGTACAGATCTCGGAGGGAGTTTGGGTGTGGGCTGCGGGATCTAAGAGGGAGTTTGGGTGTGGGGGGAGTGTAGGGTCTGGTTCTGAGAGGGAATTTGGGTGCGGGGGGAGTGTGGGGTCTGGTTCTGAGAGGGAGTTTGAGTGCGGGGGTAGTGTGAGGTCTGGTTCTGAGAGGGAGTTTGGGTGCAGGAGGGGGTGCGGGCTGCAGGCTCTGGGAGGGAGTTTGGGTGCAGGGTCTGGTTCTGGGAGGGAGTTTGGGTGTGGGGGAATGCGGGATCTGGTTCTGGGGGGGGAATTTGGGTGCAAGATGAGGTGCGGGGTTTGAGTGGGGGGCGAGTGCCGGGTCTGGTTCTAGGAGGGAGTTTGGGTGTGGGGGAGTGCGGGGTCTGGTTCTAGGGGGGAGTTTGGGTGCAAGAGGGAGTGTGGGCTGCAGGTTCTGGGAGGGAGTTTGGGTGAGGGCTCTGGGCTGAGGCAGGGGGTTGGCTGCAAGGATGTGCCAGCCACTTCTGGGAGTGACACAGAGCCAGGGCAGGTAAGGAGCCTGCCTTAGCCCTGCTGCGCTGCCAGACTTTTAGTGCCTAAAATCTCTCGGTTTGGCTTCAGTAGCCTCCAGGAGATAGAGGGATGGGGAGGAGTTGATCAGTGGGGCCCACGGACCCCCCGGAATACCCTCAGGGACCCCAGTTTGAGAAATGCTGATCTAGTCCATCTCATTGTCAGAGCAGGGTTGTTCCATGTGTGGCTTCTAGAGCTTTGTCCAGTGTAGCTTTAAATGTGCCAAGTCATGGGGCTGACCTAGATTCATAAATCTAGTCTGATCCATATAACAGGCCAGAGAATTTCACCCAGTTCAGCAGGGTGTCTCCTTCATCTGATAGGGGGGAGCAATGCCTGTTTAGTTCTTTTGGGGAACAGGAAAGAGAGAAAGCAGTATAAGAATGCAGCTGTGAAATGAATCACTCATCTGCATGTCACAGCAGAACGCTGTATTACAAAAATCAGGAAATGTAACACTTGTCCGCTCAAATAATCAGCCTGGATTAAAGGCCTGTGCTTCTGTTGATCTCAGTGAGCACTGAAAGGCTTCACTAGGCCAGATAGGCCTTAGAAAAGTTCGCTGGAATAACTATACCAGCAAAGCCTCCTACTGTAAACACAGTTTATGCTGTCAGAAAAGTTCCTTTGCTGTTGTAGTCTATCCAGTTCGGCGAGTGAAATAAGACATATTGGCAAGAGCGCCCTTATGCGGCTATTACTGTGGCTACATTAGAGATTTTGCTGGTATAGAAATGTGACACCCTCCTCCCCTCCCAAAAAATCATACTTTAGCCACTGCCTTTGCTCTGCCCACAAAAGTCTCTCATATAGACATGGCTATAGATTTCAGTGGGCATTGGACCAGGTATTGTGGCAGTACCGTGTTTGTTTCATGCATGATATACGCCTAATAGAGATTTAGATGAAGGGCGCATTCCCTGTTTTCTGTCTTAAGTACCTTTTCTGTCCCTCATTCAGAAGAGCAAATATGCACCATCCTTCCTGTTAATCGAGGGAGATACATGGAAGGAGAGAGTGTTTTGCAGGCGATCGACCGCATCACTTGCCACACTCAAAAACTAGGCTGGACAGAGGCTCACTAGGAGGCATACAGAGAAGAGTGTCTGAAGAAAGATTTAAAACATTGCCTGGTCATATTCACTCTCAGCTTAGTCAAATCAAGGCATGAAGGGATATGGGAACTTGCAGAAGACTGTTAAAATTGAGAACATTAAAGTCTTTTCTCTGTGCCTTTTGACACTTTTTATTCCCTTCATCCTGGCCAATGGAAATGGGCGAGTCGGTTTCACTTCTGCTCGTAGACAGTTTCTAATTGATTTCACGGTCAGGTTCTCATACTAGTAGAGTGCTGTAATGTTTGAGTGCCAGAACTGCAGAGAAATAGGTAGCTGTTTAACAGAAAATTGTTTCTATTGTAATGAACAAAAATGAATGGAAACCCATCTAATGTTTTGTAAGCTTTTACGGAACCTCAAATTTAGATCAAATTTGCCTTGAAGAAGTGTCGATTTAACATAGGAATTTGAGGCCAGATTCTCAGCTGCTGTACACGAGCTGAGAATGTGAGCCTTGATTCATACATCGTGGGTTTTCTTGCAGGACAGATTCCTAGTGCTGTAAAAGGAATGGTTTGGTTCTGTGTCGCCCACTTCTTATAGTTTGATTCATTCACATTCTGATATGAATGCTACAAATGGACTTTATTTAGCATGCATCCCACTGCAAAATATGGCTCTTTTAAAACTAGGGCGGTCTCCCCAAACAAGTGCTCCTGCTTAGGCATGTTACACATGTTTGCAGGGGCAGGGAGGGATAGCTCAGTGGTTTGAGCATTGGCCTGCTAAACCCAATGTTGTGAGTTCAGTCCTTGAGGGGGCCATTTAGGGAACTGGGGTAAAAATCTGTCTGGGGATTGGTCCTACTTTGAGCAGGGGGTTGGACTAGATGACCTCCTGAGGTCCCTTCCAACCTTGATATTCTATGAAAGAATATAATAGCAACCCCATGGCTATGTACCAGTTGCTTATTTTAAAGGAATGAAATGTATTAAAGTCAGAGTGGGAGGGGACTAACCAATCTTATTGCTTATCCTACTTCCTTAACTTAGTGTTTTCCAAAGAAGAAATGATCCATGGAACGGATGCTGGTCAAATATTTATCCAGTGAGAAAATGGGCTCGGATAAAGCCGTTTGCTGCAGACAGATTCACGGGAGCTGAGGGGAACATCTTCCCACATGTTTATGTCCCTATCAAATATTAGTTAATATTGTTGCACGGTGCTGATCAGACAAGTTTGGCTGTTTAACCCATAAAGCCCCATGGCTCTTGTATTGTTGCAGTGAGGGTATAGAAAGACAAGTGATACCTAAAATAATGCCACAGTCTCAAAATTAAGGGTGGTTTGACTGGATCAATAATTCAGATTACCCACTCACTATGTGAAATGGATTGCTCAAGCAGAACAGTTGGGTAGATTGTTTTAGGATGAAATTCATCCCATGGCCCCCTGTAACCAAAACCACTGCCAATAATTTTTGACACTCCCTGATTTCCAGCCATGACATTTTCTCAGCCCTAATCTGCCTCAGCAAGCCAAGTCTCCTGGAACATGTGATTCATTTAAAATTCCAGCCCTCCCCAAGAGACCCCAGAGGGATGCGTATTGCTGAAAATGGTTGTGGAAAGTTGAGACCATATTTATTGAGCGATACCCAGGCACTACACTTCCCTTTTATTCCCAGAATCTCATAGTGGGTGATCAGCATGGCACTGATTTATTGTCTCTACATGTCTCAACAGGGGTGACCGTCATATTAGGAAATAGCTCCTGGCATACGGCCTGATCAAAAGCCCAATGAAGACTCCGATTGACTTTTGGTCAGGCCCATATTGATGAATACAATTAGGAATCTTCAATGAATGTGACAGGCCCTGTGTGTGGCATTTCAGCTGCACAAAAGCAGCACTTCGCTGTGAAGAATGGTTTTATAAATATACAGCTAGGGCTCCCAGATCACTTGCGTTTCAAGTTAATTGGGGAAACAATCTTATCAGAAAATGGCAGCCCGCTGTAGAAAAATCATGCTCTGGGCAGAGATAAGCACAGGGACACTCGGCTGACAAGTTCCTCACAAGATCTCTCTGACAAACAAAACGTGGTCCATGTTACGCAACAGGCGGCAGGGCTAAAATTCAGGAAAGCCTCCCTATCGCGGGAGGAGCTTCACTTTAACTGATTTCAAGGAGGTTAAGCCATGTTCACTAGAGCCAGGCAGAAGTTTTTGGATGGAACTTTTTTTGGTCAGAAAATGTCAATCCAATGAAAGCAAAACTTTTTGCGGGAATGTGCCAGTTTCAATCCAATTTGTGGGAAAGATTTCTCAGACCTAGGATGGAATTCCTGGTGAAAACCGGAGAGAGCGAGACCCACGCTAGAATAGCCAATAGCTTAATGGTTAGCGCACTTGGACTGGAACCCAAGTTCAGGTCTGGGCTTGCCTGATTCAGACCAGGGCCTTGAATCTGGGCCTCCCACATCACAGGGGCATGCTTGCTCTCTTTCTCAAAAAAACAACAAAAAAACAAAAACTTCCAAGGGTCTTGTTTTGTTCCAATATGGAAAAGGGAAAACAGTTTCCTCCCCAGCACTAGTGCTGTCCTGAATAGAGACAAGCTGAGAATTGCATCTGAGCACAGAGAGACTTAATGTGAACCTTCTTCACAATGAAGTGTATTGTGTTAGGAGGGACTGCTTGATGGCTGCATGCCTCCTTTTGGGGAGGAACATATGGAGCACATTGCTAGTAGGACGTACTTCAGAAACTGTTCTTTGAAAGGCAAAGCAAGCCATACGGGAACATGACCTTGGTGCTCGCACGAGGCATGTATGCAGTGGGGGAGTCACTGGTGCTCTCACACCAATAACTAATAAAATTAGCGATATTTTTATAGCTTTTCCAGCCTGCTCTAAAACAGCCCACACTTATGGCTTACCAGGGACTGGCTTTATTAACAAGGAAATGAAAACAAAAGTCACGCAAAATTCATGGCAAATACTCTTCCCCGGCTTGGCAGCTCCTAGGGTGAGATGAGGTTGTGTCACTTCACTCCAGAGTGTCACCCCCTCTCTCCTATCTGAGTAGGATAATGAGCCTGAGTCAGCAGAACCCACTTAACATTCCCCAGCGGGATCAATATCTGCTGGCAAGGTGAGAGTGTTTTCTGGAAAAGGATATGACCCTGCCCTGTTGGATATAGGGGAGGACACAGTCCCTCTGTGTGAAATACAAACCCCATTCTTCAGATCTGAGGGGCAAGAACAGGGGGAGGATTCCCTCTCCCGGGATCTGGTGGAGTGTGTCCCTCTCTGCACATTGCTCAGACGTCCTTTTGAGGAAGGATCAGTGCTTGGCTCAAAGTCAGAATAGCTATTGAGAGAGAGAGAGCGCAGATTCAGAAACAAAGATTCATAGATTCCAAGGACTGTAGTGACCATCTAGCCTGACCTCCTGTCTAACAGAGGCCAGAGAACATCCGCAGAGCAATTTCTAGAGCAGAGCTTTTTGAAAAACATCCAATCTGGATTTTAAAATTGCCAGAGTTGGAGACTCCACCACAGCCCTTTGTAACTTGTTCCAGTGCTAATTGTCCTCACTGTTAGTAAGTCCTGGAGCAAGAGGCAGTATGTCTGTCAATGGACCTGATTGCATTTTTCCAGTCTTAATTGTGCATTAACATTAGTTTTTCTTCATAGAATATGTGTACATTTCACCTCCATATTCAGCCCCCTTTCTGTTGCAAAGTCTCAGCCTGGGAAGTAAAATTAATTTTCTTTCTTCTGTCCTTTTGATGTATTCCACCAGCGTATTTATTACCTGTCCCTGGAATTCTACATGGGCCGCACCCTGCAGAATACAATGGTGAACTTGGGTATGCAGAATGTCTGTGATGAAGCCATTTACCAGGTAAATTTCTCTGGCAAGTCCTGGTTAGAGTTGAGCAAAGCTTTTTTGCCAAGATTTGTTTAGAAAGAAAATTGATTTTTGACAAAATTAATTTTTTTAAGTCGTGTCTGCTTCCTATGGAAAATTTTGATTTTTTTCCATCAAAAGCCGAACTTCTATAAATGAAAGTATTTCCTCCTGGGAGTTGTGATTTGGTTTTCTCATGTCCCCATTCTCCTAAATGGGCTGTGCTCCCCACCCAGACACATTTCCCATAATGCACTATAGCTAAGGATTCCCATGATGCAACTTACTGCTTTCACCAGGAGAGGCGATCACGGTGCATAGTGGGAAATGTAGTGTGACAAGGGAGCTGAGCCTGGAGAGGAGAATGGGAACATGAGAGGCGTTTCCTACAACTCCCAAGAGGCACCACCACAGCATTTCCTAGTAGAAATATTTCAGGTTTTGGTTTTAAAAAAAAAAAAATGCTTTCAGTTTGTCACTGAAAAGTCAGTTTTCTGTAGAAAACTTAACAAAAAGTATGTGTGTTTTCATTTTCGTAACGTTTCCCCGGAAGAAAGCCCATTTTCCAACCAGCTCCCTTCCCCATTTTCTCTTAGCATCAGTTGGGACCCACAGGGTCTGATGAAGCTCTGACAAGACAGTGGCAAAGCACTCATCCATTTCAGTGATGCAGCTGGATAATGGTTTGGGGCTTGATCCTGCAAGGCATTGAGCACTTTGCACTCGACAGTGAAATGTTTAGACGTGCTTAACTACAAACACACTCATATAGTCCCACGTAGAGCTGGTCAAAACCAGTGAAATGTGAATGAAAATGTTCATGACTTTTTTTTTTAATTGATTTTTCAAAAGTTGGTCAAATATTTTCAATTTTCAACCAGCTCTATGACTTGTCAGAAAAGTGAAAAACTTCTCATTAAAATGTTGGTACTTTTGGGGGTGGAGGGGAAGTTGGTCAAAGGTCGTTATTCTGATGGAAAAAAATAACCAAAAAATTGGAAACAGAAACATTTCAGTGAATGCCAGTGCAGTCAATGGGACACCCGCAACAAAACGTTATTCACACAAATGCAGCTCGGAGATCAGGGCCTGTCGTGGCACATTTAGCATGATGCGATTTTGGTAATAAAAACTTCTCCTAAGAACTCATGTTTTTTGTCACTCTGGCCTGAAAACCCGGCCTTTTTAAGGTGTCGCTTTCTCCCAGGCCTGCTGCCTGGGAGCTCACAAAAGTCACTCTCTGAATCCAGGCTGCCTGTATGTCCCCCAGCAGGCCTGGCTCTGAGTCACATGCTCCCATCACATGACCCTTGGACTCCTTCCCTTCAGCAGGGGGAGTTTCAAGGGTTGCCAGCCCTCTAGGATTGTCCTGGAGTCTCCAGGAATTAAAGATTAACTTTTAATTAAAGATGATGTCATGTGATGAAACCTCAAGGAATATGTCCAATCAGAATTGGTAACCCCAGCTACACCTAGCACAGGTGAGGCTGAGCCCCAGGACTCTTAAAGGGCCGTCTTGCCCCGTGACAATCCCCTTCAAAAGCTTTCTGCCCCTTACGCCAATGTACTCAGCCAGTGTAAATGTATCGCACCTGTTTAAATGTCCTGCTCCAGGGCTTTTGCCTGGGACCATGCACCTGTTATCTGGGTCACTCTGAAGAGCCTGTCTAAAGCCAGAATATTAGCCACCCAGCGGGGGCTCTGGTACACGTGCAGCCATTGATCAGTGGGAGCTGAGGCCTCTCATTTACACCACTGTAACTCCACTGGCCTCAGTGTATTTACTCGTACTTTACACCAGGGTGAGTGAGAGGAGACTCAGGCCAAGGTTTGAAGTCCCACTGGGAGGCTTTCTGCTGAGTCCGCTGGGTGTTGGAGCCAGCCTGCAGAGCCCAGACACTGCTGCAGCCTGCTCCAGGGCGCGAATACCTCTGGGAATCGGGCCGTAGAGCCTACGCATTGTGGCAGTTTGTTACGAAGTGTTTGAGAGCTGGGCGTGGTGTAGCCCTGTGCAAAGCAGGCCTTCTTGGGGCTGGAAACATCGTAAGGGAAGGAAAATGGAGCAGTCCCTCTTCTTATCCTCTCCCACAGTTAGGCAGTGCTTCTGTAACAGACCCACTTTCCATTGAAGACTGACTGCTTTACACTGAGACCCTCCCTGACAGGTCTGTTTACTGGGTCCTGCCTCAGCGCGGGAGGCTGGACAAGATGGGCTCTTCTAGCCCCACATTTCTATGAGTCTGTCATTCCTGTGACCCGAATCTCCGCCCGACTCCACTCCGACTCCCACCAGGTTCCCTGGAGTTGCCTCTGCCAGAAGAGAACTTGTGTGGAGGGGGAACCAGGCAGGAGCCTGTCCAAACACTGGGGCAGGCAGGGAAATGCTCATAGTTGTCCTGTATCCTCACAAGCGTCCTCGGTATGTCACGGAGCAGGGCAGCGGCCTGACCCTTCCCTCCAGAGCTGACAGCCTAACCAGACAGAACAAACAGAGAATCAGGAATGGGGATGTAACACAGCATGTGGCCCATGTCTTATTAGCATCACTGTTTGCTCGCTCTCTTTAATTCCTCCCCCTTTTGCCATCGGTAACCAAAGCAAACGGCTTGTGCAAAGCTCATTAATTTTACAGCATCCTGAAGTTTCCATCTAATCTACTCACGTTCGGTCTAATGTTATTGCTCCCTTGAAAGTACCGTGACTCATGAAAGCTAGTGACTTTGGCAGAGGCCCCAGTATGCTGTGTCCTTGAAGCAAGTCTGATAGCTTGAAATGTGTGCGTGTATCATCCAGCTCGTTAAAGATTCAAGAGGCTGGGCTTGGCTTAAGGATATTTTTGTTTCAGTGGTTGTTGATCGGAACAAAGTTTTTGTGATGGAAAACAGTTGCTGCAGGATCTGTCTGCAGAGTGGGATGTTCAGGCTGCCAGTAACACAATACATGGCAGTGGGAGGAGAGTCCACGAGGAATAAACTCGAAACCTCTTCATGCTGTTGCTGTAGCTTCCTCTGCTAGTAACAGGGGACTTCGGCCCCGATCCTGCTCGTGGCTCTTGCACATGGAGCCGAACTGGGACTCTGCCCACACTGAGGTCATTCCGGGATCAGGGCCTTGTCACATAGGCCCTCAGTCTCCTTTCGCTACCTTGCCTTTGCTCACAACTCACAACTCCGCTCAGTAAAGCCCCCTGGAAATTAAAGCCAACAAGCCGAGGTAGCGTGACTTGGAGAGATGTTGAACGATACATCCCTGGGCTGGCCCTGCTGAAGGAGGAGACACTTTGACCGCATCTACACACACAAGTTGTACAGGAACAGCTATAACTATTCTGGTATAGCTGTTCCTGTACAACCCCTCTAGTGCGGACGCTGTTATACCGGTATAAATGTGCTTCTAGTTGTTAGCTGCATGCCCGTATGGCGTGTAACGGTGTCCACACTAGGGGTTGTACTGGCATAACGGTAAAAAAAAAAAAAAATTACACCCAAAATTACTTTCTTGGACTTGTTCAAAAACCATATGTTGATAAGTGTCTCTGACCGACGCTAGAGTTCTTCACTGCTGTCACTCCCCGTAAAAGGGGTAATAGGGCAGAGGCTGAATGTTTGTTAATACTTGGCACTTTACTACTTAAAACAATCTACTGATAATTCCTAATTAATACACATAATGCTCCCCTAAAGGAAGTATTATCATCCCCTTCTTACAGACGGGAAACTGAGGCACAGGGAGTTGGAGTGACTTGCTCGAGGTCAGTGATGGAGCTGGGAATAGATCCCCAGGTTCCCTGAGTCCTAGCCTAGCGGTCTAACCACTTCCTCCCTAGGAAGGGCTCTGAGATCCTTGGCTGACAAGTGGTTTACATCTGTGTATTAGATCAGTGAGCTATTTCTGTATTTAAATGTAACTTAGTGGTGGTTCCTGTTTAGGAATGAAAAACAAATTCCAGGCTAAGTAAAGTGCAAGACTCGGGAGCTGCCAGGTGGAGTTGCTGTGACATCGGTAATAGGAAAGGCAGGCTGGATTTTGTGAGGAAATGTGTAATGACGTAATTCTTTCCCTCCCACCCACACCATTTACATCCCTTTAGAGGACAAAAAGTCTTTTAGGTCAACCAAAGGCTTGTCAACACACACAAGTTGTGCTGCTTTAAAAATACTGGTGTGGCTAACATGGTATCAGTGCCCTAGTGTGGACACAGTTATACCAGTATAAAAGTGCTTTATAGCAGTGCAGCTATTCCGTTATGGGAATAAGCTATACCAGTGCAAGGCACCTTTGTGCCAGTATGACTGCCTCCAGGCGAGGGATTATTATGGTAAAATAATCACACCCAGAATTGCTCCTCCATATGTGAACAGCAAACATGGCAGCTTCAGCTTCTGATCCCGCTCTGCTCTCGGTAACCAGCTAGCCCCAGATTTAAAGCAAATTTAAAGTGGAATTAGAAGAGATGATCGAAAACTAGGATTTCTGTCCTGCAGGAAATTCTAACAGTTAAACGTTTGTTTTCATACCGATTTGAAATACTGAAACTTCTGATGGAGTAGAAAGTTCTGAAAAAATCTCAATTCAGAAACATCAAAATGTTTTGTTTCAGGTCCACATTAATCTCTGCATCCCCCTGAGCCTGCTCTGTTGCCTCCTGGGAGTTGTAGTTCTGAGTTCTTTTTGCTCCCAGTCTTTCTTATGGGCCTTGTTCCCCCATTGGACTACATCTCCCATGATGCACTCTGGCAGATGCAGAGGTTAATGCCGTTCTGAAATGAAGCATTTTGTTTCCATTTTTCCCCATGGAAAATTCTGCCAAAACTGATCTTTTCCCACCGAAAATTTCAACTTTGACAAAACTCCATTTTCTGATGGGAAAACATCATCTTTGAAATTTTCAGCCAGCCCTAGGCATTAGTTTTAGTGATGGGAGTGGAGGCTTGGCCTTCCTGAGTGGCTGTGGAGGAGGGGGCGAAGGGGCGATTGATGCTAGGGGTAGGTCAGCGGACAGTTTTAGAAGGTCAGAAGCTGAAGCAGCCATATTTGTTGCTGGCTTTCAGCTGGGAAGTTCTGAGCCAGAACATTGGGGGACATTTCAACATAGCAGGAATAACTTGCAAGGTCAACCTGTGAGTTTAGCATTAATCATATTCTCGGCTAAGAAACTCCAGGACCCCAGAATCCTTCGAGGCTCAAGGTACAGTTACTAACCCGGGAAAGAAGGAGCATCCTCAAATCGTTATGCAAATAATCCAGCAGTATGATTTGTACTGTGATTGGCTGATTGCCATCCCTTCCTGGATTAGAGGTCTTTGTAGTTTTGAGGGTTGCCAGCCAGGAAGTGTTTGGTGTTTGATATAGCAAAGGAAACCTGCAGATCCTAATAAAAATGAGCTTGGAAGTGGAAAAGGGTCATTTGTCAGAGGAGTTAGATTGTCAGGGGGGAGAGAAGCCTGGGTGTGTGTTTTTTCTCCCCTTCGGAGGGCTGCAGGGAGGCCTGTCTCAGGGCTCTGTGGGGGTGATGCCCTGGCGCTGAAGTTGCTGCTTTCTCAACAGCTGGGTCTGGACTTGGAGGAGCTGGAAGAAATCGAAGAAGATGCTGGCCTGGGTAACGGAGGACTGGGTCGCCTGGCAGGTAATGCCCTGTTCTTTGTATTCCCAGTGATATCCTCTGCAGGGCGTGGCCTCGTGGCAGTGCTGGCCCCTGCCTTCCTTGATTAGCACCCCTCTACAAAGGGCAATTAACTGCATCTAACGACTGACCAGGCATGGTATAGGCACACCTGCCCAAGCTGGCTTCTAACACGTCTGGGCGAGCACTGGAGGAGGCCCAAGGCCTTGCCTACACTAACCCCGCCTCCCCCATTTGCCATCCTTGCTAACATGGGTGCAGCCCTAGTGTAGACAAGGTGCCAACATCTGCCTTCATTTTAGCTAGTGTGTCACCTCGGCCTGCTGCAGCGAGGTTACGTGACATGCTGGCTGACGTGCTGGGTCAGTCCACCCTAGTGCAGCTGCTGGAGCAGCCATGGGACGCTGAAAGCCCTGCTTTATCTCAGGGACAGCCTGGGACAAGGAGTTGGTTTAACTGGATTATAAAACAGCTTGATCCCCTCCAGGCCGTGCTACAGTCCGTTTTGCCCACAGCTGTGCTGAACCCACATTGGGACAGGACTATCCCCATTGCTGTTCAACACCCTGCATCAAGACCAGCTCTCGCTGCTCCCAGCCACCTTAGGGTGGGTTGTTATCCACGGAGTCCTGACACACACTTCTAGTGCTGTCGACACTAGTAAAAGTCACCCTTGGCGTCCCTTTATAAAGAGTAGCCTGCTAGCCCCAGCGCGCCCTTAGGAGGCACGTCTGGAATCACTATCCCCTTTCTGCATCACGCCCAAGCCTAAGGTCACTGTCCCCCCCCCGCCCCCCGGAGCATGGGAAAATGCCCCCCAGCGCCTAGTCTAGCCTCCAGTTGCACCTCCTGCTTCCCCTTGGAAGGAGGCAGCGGGGCTCAGATAGCCCCTAGCACCCATCTTTCTGGTGAGGGACAGGAGGGTGAAGCTGGGGCCCAGCCAGACCTGCCTACTGGTTAATGGCAAAAAACCAAAGACACAATAGTGCATGGGGGCATAGAAATACAAAGTGGTGCCCCCAAGCAGTTCTCCCACATCCGGCAATCCCACCCCCTCCCAGGTGCATGCATGTGTACACACACCCTATCCATTCTCCCAACAAATCCATCAGTTCCTCCCTCCGCACAAGCTCCTTGGAGAACAGATCAATCTCTGTCCCCTGCCCTCACAAATGGAACCCAATGGGGGTCAGATTCTTCCCCCCGGAGTGCCACTGCTCTGATGTTAGGGCAGCTGCTCCTTGGGACTGTTGCTCAGTCTAATCCAAAGTAGGCTAGAAATTCATCACACTCCCCCCTGCACACACACACCCCTCAGTCTTTTGGTTGTGCACAATTTTTGAAAAATTCTGAGTCCCAAAAAGGAAAAGCTGCTGATTATCTCGGGCCTGTAGCCCCGTGCAAGTCACAGGGCTGAGATGTGGACA
The DNA here is from genome assembly GCF_003597395.2 of Chelonoidis abingdonii. Taxonomy (NCBI): domain Eukaryota; kingdom Metazoa; phylum Chordata; order Testudines; family Testudinidae; genus Chelonoidis; species Chelonoidis abingdonii. The sequence goes on from NC_133771.1 coordinate 217,322,361, forward strand.
CGGGCGCAGGTCTCCTAGCTGGGATTCTGCAAGCCTGCTCCTAAGAGAGATCTTTCGCTTGCTGTTTCAGCTTGCTTCCTCGACTCCATGGCGACGCTGGGGCTGGCAGCCTATGGCTATGGGATCCGATACGAATTTGGCATATTTAATCAGAAGATTGTTGATGGCTGGCAGGTCTGTTGGTGGAGGAGTTCAGCATTCAGTTTGTCATGTTCCCTTGGATTGTTCTGACAATCGATTGTGGGTGGTATTGTCGTGCCTAACGGCCCAACGGAGAGCAGGCCCCTTTTACATGGTGCTCTGCAGACACGTAGGGTGAGGTCATCCCTGCCCCACAGAGCTTGCAGTCTGAATAGTCAGAGGGTGGAGAACCGAGGCCCAGGCAAATGAAGTGACTTGTCGGAGTTCACACACACCATCTGTGGCAGGGCTGGGAACAGAGCCCAAATCTCCAGAGTGCCTGTGCAGGGCCGGTCCCTCTGTGTATTGTGACGGACAGCAGCTCACATTACTGACCCAAATGATTGTGTCATTCATTTTTACTCACGCTGATCCTGCAAAGCCAGCGCAGTTATGGGGGAAAGGGCTGGATTCTTTGCTGGCGTGAGCAGCGCAACAAGCTGCAGAATCTTGACTCTGGCTGATGGTTCATGAGCAAAGGAAGCGCTTGACGGGCGTTCAGATCGCTGGTGGAGTCTGAAGGGTGACCAGGCGGACAGAGCCCTGTCCTTGTACTCTCAACTGTGCCCATTTGGCAGACGAATCAAGGAGGCACAGCAAACATGGACGCCCATGCTGCTGTCTAGAGTTACTGGCCAGATACTCGGCTGGTGTGAACGGAGCAGCTCCATGCAGTCAGTGGAGTGCATCGAGCTGCACCAGTGGGGGATCCGGCCATTAACGGTTAGGGTTTCAGGGAGGTTCGTGTGTCTCTTTTTAAAACTCCTTTTTTAAAGCTTGGGGTTTTTTTAAAAAATGTTAAAATGCCGATTACAAGACTCTCCTTCTTAGCAGAGATCTAGTTCGGGCCTGGCTAGAATAACCTCCCGTTGTTGGTATGTTTCAGGTGGAGGAAGCTGATGATTGGCTGCGCTATGGCAACCCCTGGGAAAAAGCCCGTCCTGAGTATATGCTTCCTGTGCATTTCTATGGCCGAGTGGAGCACACTGCAGAGGGCGTGAAGTGGCTTGATACTCAGGTATAAAGATCCCCACTCACTTTGGGAATGGTAGTGACATGCCCAGATGCAACTAGGGAGGGACCCTGGGCTGTCCAGAACTAAGTTTGAAGCTGGGTCTCTCATTAGAAACATGATTCCAGCCCCACTCCCGGCTTTGCCAACTCTAAATCAAACTGCCTACGGTTTCACACGATGATAATTTGCCAAGACAAATCAGACAGGCTGCAGTAACATACATAGCATCAAACTGTTCAGGGCCTGATTCTCCCTTTTACTTACACAGACTTCAGTGGAGCTACTCCAGATTTACACCAGTGCAGGTTGGTGGAGATTGAGAGTCATGGTGGGTGGTTTATTTTTCTTCCTTCAATTTGGAGCAAATCTTCCAACCCTTTTTTCAGGCTATGTATATCTCAAAGCCAGTGTGTGTGTGGAGATTTTTTATAGGATTTTTTCTGTGGCTTTAGATAGTCTGGAAGGTTTGAGTGGAGAAGATTAGTTGGTCGTTATTTGCAGTTGCTGGATATGTTCTTTTATCCTGTGTTTTGTTCAGCACCTTGCACATTTGGGCACTGAACCCGGAGTGGCGCTGACGGAAGTGAGAGCAGCTCTATGAAGATAGAAGCAGGAGGTGTTTAAAATGAGCCAAATGACCTAAACAACAGGGGTAAAAGTCCTGGCCCCATTGAACTCAATGGCAAAACTGCCATTGACTTCAGTGGGTCCAGAATTTCACACCTGGCTTGAAACGTTTGATTTCCGGGTGTTTTAATAAGTGTGAATTTCTAAGATCTGGTCTTTTAATCCAGAAGTTGCCAGATAACAGTGATTATTGGGTATAGTCCTGGGTGCTTTCCCAGAGAGGCACCTAACAGGGGCGAAGAGGAGTCTTCCTCCCATACTATTTACATACCACCTGCTGGACCAGAGTCTGGCCTCTCGTACATGCTCCCTAGACAAGAGGGAAGATGCTCAGGGGAGGTAAGGCCGGGAACAGGGAGACCTGGGCTCTGAATGTCTGCCCAAATTCCCTGTGTGAGGGTGGACTAGTCAGCTGATCTGTCTGTGCCTCAGTTTCCTCATCTCTAAGTTAGGGCTAATATACTAACCGATGTGAGTTCTGAGTGAGCCTTTCTGTTCTGGCTGCTGATGCTGCTCATTCTAGGTCTCTGCTGGTAAATAGGAAGGACCCAGTGGCTGAGTCACACAGCAGCATATGTTGCAGGGGAATGTGATGTGTGGGTGGAAATAAACATTAACTGATGGCCTGGCAGCATGGGACCAGATTTTCGAGTGCTCAGCTCCCAGATCTGGAGCTGGATTTTTCAAAAGGACTCGGCTCCTGATTAAGCACCTAAATAGATTTTCACAAATGCCAGCAGCACCCATTTGGCTAAGCATTGCCCCTCTGTCTCAGGAGCTAGCAAGAACAAAACCAGCCTTGCCTGGGAAGGAGCACCTGGGGCTGACAGTGTAACACAGCTCATTCAAGCTTCGTAACCGTCCTCCTTGGACCTCTTCTCCCAAATCCAGCCTCTGCCCCACACCCAGCGTCGGCCACGTTTCATACATTCCAAGGTTGGCATCAGGGCAGCCCTCCCTGCTGTGTAGAAGAAACTCCGGAGAGCTTTGCAGTGTAAAGCAGCATCAGAGATATGATCATGGTGTGGAATGGTCTGTCTGTGCCTGGGTACAGCAGCTCTGGTTCTGCAGTGACACGTCATCTGATATCTCAGTCTGTCTAGCTCAGGTCTCTGGGCAGCGTATTTCATCACTAGCAGCAGAGCAGCTCCTGGGGGTGTATTTCAGGGGATTTATCTCCATGGTACAGCTGGGAATTAAGGGACTGAGAGACTAAGTGACTTGTCCAGGGTCACGCAAGGACAGGGAATTGACCTCTCAGCCCAGTACACCAACCACAGCCCATCCTTTCTGTAGCTGAGCCCCCAGAACTCCTTGTTCATGATCTCTCACGGGTTTCCATAGCAAACTTGCTCAGCTTGCAGGTAAAAGGCTGGGCTGTCAGTGTGACCACTCTTTCCATTTGATTGCGAGGCTCAGGAAATTTGGTGCTTTCATTAAACCCCCAGCTCCTGGAGTCAGCTGGTTCTGCGAGACTCCTAGCTTTCATATAAAAAAGCAATAAGTGTCTAATCCTCATGGGAGTGGAGAAAAGCTTGAAAATCTGAATTCTGAAGGCTCAAATACCAGAAGGCAAATAAAGCAGAAGAGCCCAAGTGTGTTATTTGTACAACCTCATGATGTGTAAGCCAGGCCTGTGGTTATTGGGGGCTTGACTCATGATGGTTGAGCACTTGGAGCTGGGTCCCCACCCGGCTGTCATTCACAGCTGGGCCTAGTGGGTTCAAAATGCTCCGGTTCTGCTCCACTAGGGTCACCAAGGCAGAATTTATCCTGCAGCATCTTTCATGCTGGGGATGGCATGGGGGAGAGGGAAAGAAGGCAGCAGAACTCTGAGCCCAGCCGGAGACTTGCAAGCTGAAAGCTGCTGGCAGATCCCAACCCCAGCTTCCCAAGCTACCATTTCCGCAGCATCACAGTGCAGGGCAGAAGAGCACTTTACACGTGTCCCTGGCACAGTCGTTTGACGTAAGCGGTTCCTCTTTCTGTATCCTTCCCTGCAGTAAAATTGGAGCTCTGGGATTGGAAGAGTATCTGGAAACCACCCGATAGTGAGCTCTCTGGGCCCAGGTATCCTGTCCAGACAACAGGGCCCTGCCTCATGCCTCGGGTTCCTAGGCAGCACTGTAATACAAGCAAATAACAACTCACTACTGCTGCATTATGCTCCGAAGAGCAGATTCACACAGCTCTCAGCCGACAGCACATCTCCGTTACCATGGGCTCCCACGTAGAGGCCCCCATCCTGCAGATACTTCCGTGCTGCCACATGTAGCGCCGTACACTCGCCGTATTAAAGCTAAGCACGTGTTAAGTCTGTGCAGGGTCGGGACCTGCATTTGGGTGCCCTGCTGCCCTTTGCATCCCTTATTTTGGTTCCTCTTTGATGTGTAGAAGTCACCGTGTCCCACGTGTGCTGCTTGGCAGGTTTTGAGCCATGCAAATACTGACCTAGCGATGAGCTCTCCTGAACTCCAGGCAAGAGGAATTGGAGTCAGGACAATTTGGTGCTGACTGGGGAATCTCTGCTCAGGAAGCCTTCAGATTCCACATGATTTCCCAGCTCCAACTGAGCTGTTTCTGTGGCTGTCATGGGAACCTTCAGTCTCTCCCTGTGACCGTCTCTCCCTCACCCACTGTGCCAGGGGAAGGGAACTCACATGTTTCCCTGGAGTGTTCCTTGGGAGAATGTCCAAGGAGCACAGGGGGATACACCATTGCAAATCCTCCAACCCTGCAAGCACTTACAAACCTGCTTAACTTTAAGCACAAGCCCAACAGGATTATACTCACATGCTTAGAGGTAAGCGCGTACCTATGTCTTTGCAAGATCAAGGCCTAGATGGGTGTAGTTGTGATTGCAGGTTACTGCACCTGCAATAGCTCACGTGCGACCCTTACGTACAGGCCCTGTGGAATTTAGCCTGTACGTTTCAATAAACGTGGTTCTGGGGGACGGATGCTTAGAAATAGAGAACAAAAGCCTTTCTGTAGTGGTGGGTTTTACCCATCTATAGTAGAGATAGACTCGTATATTGAATCTGCAAGATGGTTTGAATGTTAATGGCCACTGAGGGTACATTTATTACATGTGAATGAATAATTAATAGATGTTTTAAAAAACTGGTTAAGCAGTTCTAAAGGTCAGCGATAGCACCTTTTACTGATGTGCTAGTTACTATCTGTACCACATGCTGCTTGGGTGCTGTTGCTACAAGAATAAGACTACGCTATGTCTCGCCATCACTTTCTAACCCTTTATGAACTATTGAGAAATGTGCCTATAATATAGAGCGTGACCATTATAGCAACCAATGGATTTTAGTTGGTGTGATCGTTAAATAAACCAGGAATTTTATTTCTCTGCTGTTCTCCCCCCCCCGCCCGCCCCGTGGTTTGGGTTGTTTTCTTGCCCATTTTGCACCCTGAGGACATCCTGTAGCTAACGGGAAGTGATTTATTCTCCTCTTACAGGTAGTTCTTGCCATGCCTTATGATACCCCCGTGCCAGGATACAAGAACAACACCGTTAACACAATGAGGCTGTGGTCTGCCAAGGCACCCAATGACTTCAACCTTCAGGAGTGTAAGTACTGTCTCTCTGCAGCCTCTGTTCATTGCTTAGCTTGGAATCTCGCTGGGGCAGGGAGTCTCTGGGGGCGGGAGTGTGCACAGCACCTGGCAGAGTGGGGCCCCGGGATACAACAACACACACTGTAAATGACACATAACACTCGGGGGTATATTTAAATCAGTCCTCCCACTTTGTTAGGGCAGGGCTGGCATCTCTGGCCAAAATAAAAATTGTTCTGAGACTTCAGCTGTCAGTTCTATTGGAGGGCAAGTGTGGAGCAATGAGGCCAGACTACCAGGTGTCACACGTCCCATGCCGCAGTCTGTATTGCCCAGCCCAGCCCGCATGCCTGTAGCGCCACTGGGACAGCAGGCATTGGGCTGAATGGGCCAGAAGCTGAAGTTCCACCTGTGGCTGCTAGAGGCCACCACTGAGCCTGCCTCAGGCTGCTGGTCTGCTTCCCTCTGGCTTCATGCTGCTGGAGGCTGCTGAGTGAGGAGCGGTGGTGGCAGGGGTGGGGCAGAAAACGAGCTCGGTGCCAGGCTGCTCCTGCCGGAGCCTGGAGCCTCAGGAAGTCCTCTTTCCCCTGCTGAGGGTCCCTAGCTCTCCTCCTAAACAGCACCTGCCTATCACAGCACCCACCCACCTGTCCGAGATACCCTACTGCTCACCTGCCCCAGACATTCCAGCACCCCCTGACTGCAGCTAGCCCCCCTTCACCCAGATACCCCAGGATCCCATCCACTAAACCTGGGCAGCTTCTAGCGACCCCTGTTCCCCTCCCACCTACCCACCCACCCCTGTTCCTGCCCAGCCTCAGAGCTACCAAGTTCTGTGCCGCTCCACCAGGCCCCTCCCCACCAGGGCTTGGGGCAGGATCTACTGACTGTAAGCCCAAATCTCTGAGATTATGCAAAGACTTTATAAATATGTAAATTGACTCTTCCAATAATTTGCATACTGTGTCATGTGGAGCTGCAGAAAACTTGGCAGGTGTGTGAAGACCAGGCCGTGCACTGGCATGAAACAGGAGTGATGCCTGGGGAATCGGGGCCTGGGGATGCCATTTTAACAGCCTGCTCTAAGCAAGCTTTCCTGCTCCCCCATCTCCCCCGCTGCACCTGGTCATCCAGTGCACCTCAGCACTGCTCATTGGCCAGTCCTGGATAAAACAGACCATGCAGAGACCTCCCGAAGCCAGCCCCATATTTCCCTGATTCTGTGAGGTCTCGGCTCTGCCAGAGACGCCCCCTGTGATCTTGGTTAAGTGATATGATCTCTCTGTGCCTCAGTTCCTCAGCTCTAAACTCCCACTCTTCATCTTGTCTGCTGAGTCTGTAACTCTTCGAGAGCGGGACTGACACTGTGTTATGTGCAGCTCAGCTCAAGGGACCTTGGCTCCAGGGGCAGTGGGATCAGGTCCTAGCTCCCTGCCTCCTTCCCTACTGTCGGTTGTATGAAGGACATGTGCCAAGGCATGTGTGTGTTAGGGGGTAAGGTAAATGTGTCATCCTAAGGGCTGTATGGCTCTGCGTGTTCTCTCTCCTCAGTTAATGTGGGCGATTATATCGAGGCTGTGTTGGATCGAAACCTGGCGGAAAACATCTCCCGAGTCCTGTATCCGAATGACAATGTGAGTGACCCCCTTCCCTACGCGCCTTCTCGCCCCTTGGGTGCATTGTGCCTCGCGACCATTCACCCGGGGCCAGAGCAGGAGTAGGGGCCATCTAGGGCCTGCCCCAAAGCCCACTGAAGTTGATCAGGGCTGTTCAACTGATCTCGGAGGCCCCCCAGCCGGTCAGACCGCACCTAGGTGGCAGTTAGTCACAGCAGGTGCGTTGCAGCGGCAGGATGCTAGCAAGAGCCAAGCTGATGCCAGGTCTTGTGTGTCTAGTTCTTCGAAGGGAAGGAGCTGCGGCTGAAGCAGGAATACTTCGTGGTAGCCGCCACCCTGCAGGACATCATTCGCCGTTTCAAGTCTTCCAATTTCGGCTCCCGAGACCCAGTCAGGACATGCTTCGAGACCTTCCCAGACAAGGTGAACCCCTGGCAGAGCCGTGACAGGTGCTGCTGCCGCAGGATCTGCCGCCATCGCCTCTCTCCATCACATCGCTCTCCAGAGCAGGCACTAGGGACCACATTCCCAAAGATTTAGGTGCTGAAATCCAGCCCCTACAGCTGCTTTCAAAATAGTGAACGTTTCTTGTGAAAAATGTGCCCCTTTTTCATTTGAATGTTTGGAAGCACGTATCAGAGGGGTAGCCGTGTTAGTCTGGATCTGTAAAAGCAGCAAAGAGTCCTGTGGCACCTTATAAACTAACAGATGTATCGGATCATGAGCTTTCATGGGTGAATACCCACTTCTCCGGATGCATCATGTTTACATCCAACGAAGTGGGTATTCACCCACGAAAGCTCATGATCCGATACGTCTGTTAGTCTATAAGGTGCCACAGGACTCTTTGCTGCTTTGGAAGCACATTGGCCAGCTCTGCTAGAGTCATTCATGGGCATCCATCCCTCCCCCGAGGCTTTGTGCACATCAGATAGTGATGGCCATAGATGCTGAATTAGCCCAGTAACTGCCTGTGGGGTTGTCTGCTCTACAGAGCACTGGCGGGTATAGCTGTGCTGGCAGAGCCTCTAGTGCAGACCTCGAGAGCCTGGAGTTCTGCTGACAGAGCTGCACCGCCTCCCGGATGTCAACAGAAGAGACGCTTGTTTCAGGATAGTTGTGTCTACCCGGAGCGTTTTGCTGGCATCGTGACGTCGGCTAGCCAGGGGGCGGGGGAGTTTCCACACTCAGCGCTGATGTAGCTATGTGGCAAAGGTGTGTAGTGTAGACTGGGTCTGGGACTGCCGTGGAGCGCAGGAGCATGTCCCCGCGAGTGCGTCTCACCTGGGAATGTCTCCGCTGCAGGTCGCCATTCAGCTGAACGACACTCACCCAGCACTTTCAATCCCGGAGCTCATGCGGATCCTGGTGGACGTGGAGAAAATGGAGTGGGAGAAGGTGAGTGGAAGGGGACAGAGCTGGGCTGTGCCTTTGTTCAGACCTTGCCTCGCCCACTCTTGCAGGAGGGTGGCTTGGCAGGACCCAGGAGAGCCTCATTTAACCCTTACTTTGATCCTCTCCCCAGCTGTGCCCCCTCCTCTGTGGGGCCTTTACTCTCCCATTCGAGCCCTCCTGTCTTCACTGCCTCTTGCTTCCTCTCTGCAGCAATGGGGGAGCTGCCCACAGCGGCCAGTGTCCCTCTTGACCATGTGTTCCCCAAGAGCTTCTTGCTCCGCAGTTTCTCCTGCTGTCTGATTTCCACCTCTCTTTCTGTTCTGCTGGGCCCTTTCCCGCCTCCCATAGAATCATAGAGTATCAGGGTTGGAAGGGACCTCAGGAGGTCATCTGGTCCAATCCCCTGCTCAAAGTAGGACCAACCCCAACTAAATCATCCCAGCCAGGGCTTTGTCCTGCCCACTCCATTTCCACTGCACTCACTTCTCCCACATCATCCCCCTCCTTCCCCACAGCTGGGTCCACTTTCTGCCCTGTTCCTCCCCCCTCCCAGGCTCTTTTCTGTAACTGGAATCCTGGTCACCCTCCTGTTGGGCAGGAAGTGCCCCCTGCCAGCACGCTTTGGCCAGGGCTGATGGGCAGAGACCTCATGGAGAAGAAGCAAAGTGACTTATTAGAAGGGGAGGCTGCTCTGGATAGGCCTGGCAGAGCTTTGGGAGGGCCCGGGGCTAATGAGGTTCAGAGTAAATTCATACAGCTCTTGATTGGAGCGCAGATTTGAACCTGGGGCTCTCACATCCCAGGTGAGGGCCAAGCCATTGGCCTATAGGGTGAGAGCCTTGGGGTATGTCTACACTGCAGTAAAACGCCCCTCCCCGCCCGTCGCCACTGACCAGGGCTGTAGAATTGCAGTGTAGATGCTCAGGCTGGAGCCTGGGCTCTGAGTTCCTGCTTGCTTGTGAGGTCCCCAATCCCAGGCTCCACCCTGAGCCCAGCCTCTGATCAAGGGCCTGAGGGTGTGCATGTGCACCTGACGCACCATTTTCCTGTCCCAGGGCAGGATGAAAACTCAACTCAAAATCTCGAAAATTTTTATGAACCAAAAATAAATAAATAAATGCAAATTCCAATTGGCCCAACAGAAATGTTTCCTTTCGCTTTTGACCTTTTAAATCTTGGGGTTTTTTACCTTTTTTTTTTTTTTTTTTTTTTTTTTTTTTTTTTTTTTGTATCTATATGAACAAAATGCAAACCATCATGAACTGAAATACGCACCNCTGTCCCAGGGCAGGATGAAAACTCAACTCAAAATCTCGAAAATTTTTATGAACCAAAAATAAATAAATAAATGCAAATTCCAATTGGCCCAACAGAAATGTTTCCTTTCGCTTTTTTCTTTTTATTTCTTGTAATTTTTTTTTTTTTTTTTTTTTTTTTTTTTTTTTTTTTTTTTTTTTTTTTAATAACAACTAAAAAATGCAAACCATCATGAACTGAAATACGCACCTTTCTAGGGTTTGAGATGATTAAAACGGGATCTTTCGACAGTGTCCAAAGTTTTGTTTCTTAAAAATGTTTGGGACCAGGGATTCATCGGAGCCGACCCCTTCCTGTTAGCAGGGCCATGAGTTGGCATTTTCTGATGGAAAAACATGTTGTTGCCCCCACCAAGCCGGTCTGGGCGCTGAAAGGTCGTTACTGTGCAGCGCTGTTAGAGAGACTGGCAGAATCTGGTGCTGTCAGTTCTCTGTGTGTCAGTGAGAGATTCCCTGTCTCTGGGCAATGCCACCCCTCTGCTCTGAGATGTTGTCACAGTCTGACGGTTTCAGGCCAGAAGGAACCAGCCACTGAGTTACTCAGATGGCCTGTCGCACCACCCGACAACCGAACTCCGAGCAGGGTGTCACATCCCAAAGCAGACTAGACAGTCGTGTGCCCCGGGCAGGGAACAGGAGGGACCTGGGGGAAGATTCCTTCCCCACCCCACGTATGGCGATCAGTTAGACCCTGAGGACCTGCGGGGGCTCCTAGTCTGACCTGTTGTTGAATTTCAGCCAGACGCCCCAGTAATGAGCCCAATGACGTCAGTTAGACTCAAGTGTCTGTCGTTTGATGTGAGCGTGTTTGTCCCTCCCCAGGCCTGGGAGGTCACAAAACGGACCTGCGCCTACACCAACCACACCGTGCTGCCCGAGGCCCTGGAGCGCTGGCCAGTCACCATGTTCGAGAAGCTGCTGCCGCGCCACCTGGAGATCATTTATACCATCAACCAAAGACATCTGGATGTGAGGGGCTCGGACTCGGGAACAGAAACTGGCCCCGGCTGAAAGGGACCTCGTCTCGTCCAGGTCCCACAGCCCAGGCCTGGCCTGTAGGACGTGGATCTGCTGTTCTCATCACGCTTCCCACAGACAAGTCTTTGCAGCTCAGTATCAGTGTCGCTCTGAGCTGCCGCTCCCTGCCAGGCAGTGGCTCTGCTGTCTCTTCCTGTGGCTACCCCGTACTGGGTGGTTTGGGATGCTGTGCTGGATTCTCAGTGGATAAATAGCGGTATTTAGCCTCCAGCACTGCCCGCCTGGTCCCTGTCGCCGTCAGGAAGGGAGTGGCTCATAAAGGCCCCTGTGGGTCCTTGGAGCCTTGTCTGCCTTTGAAAATACCCCCTAAAAATTTAAAGGTGGGGTGCACTTGCCCACAAGCAGCCCTAGGGGGCACTGTGACCCCGCTTCTGCTCCAAGGCCCCCCCCTTTGCTCCTCACTGGCACTGGGGGAGTGGCAGAGCAGCAGCTCCACCCCCTGCTCGCGGGCTGTACCCCGAGTAGCCCCACCTCAGCAGTGTCAGGAGGGCTTTGACTCCCCCAGCCTGGGGGTGGCCCCAGTGACAGTCTAGCCGCTTGTCTGCATTTTAAGACTGTGCCACTGACGTTTGTGTGTGTGTGTCCCGGCAGCATGTGGCCGCCCTCTACCCCGGAGACCTAGACCATCTGCGCAGGATGTCCGTGATCGAGGAAGGGGACTGCAAGAGGATTAATATGGCCCACCTCTGCGTGATCGGCTCCCACGCCGTCAATGGGGTGGCCAGGATTCACTCTGAAATCGTGAAGAATTCCGTGTGAGTGACTCACCCGCAGAGCAGCCTCCCGTTCAGAGCTGGCTTTACCAGGGAAAGGCTGTTTTTCCTCACTGCCCAGGCCTGTAAACTTAGCCTGGAAGCTGAGAGTCAAGCTGGGTTCTTTCCTCCTTGCACCAGGAGTAGAGACTCTGCAGGCCACACAAAGCTCTCTGTTACATAAGAACAGCCATACTGGGTCAGAACAAAGGTCCATCCAGCCCAGTATCCTGTCTTCTGACAATGGCCAATGCCAGGTGCCCCAGAGAGAATGAACAGAACAGGTAATCACAAGAGATCCATCCCCTGCTGCTCACTCCCAGCCTCTGGCAAACAGAGGCTAGGAACACCATCCCTGTCCCTCCTAGCTAATAGCCACTGATGCACCTATCCTCCATGAACTTATCTAGTTTTTTTTTTTTTGAACCTTGTTGTAGTCTTGGCCTTCACAACATCCTCTGGCAAGGAGTTCCACAGGTTGATTGTGTGTTGTGTGAAAAAAATACTTTCTTTTGTTTTAAACCTGCTGCCTATTGATTTCATTTGGTGACCCCTAGCTCTTGTGTTATGAAGAGTAAATAACACTTCCTTATTTGCTGTCTCCACACTAGTCATGATTCTGTAGACCTCTATCATATCCCCCCTTAGTCATCTCTTTTCCAAGCTGAAAAGTCCCAATCTTATTTCTCTCCCCTCATACAGAAGCTGTTTCATACCCCTAAGCATTTTTGTTGCCCTTTTCTGTACCGTTTCCAATTCAATATATCTTTTTTTAAGATGGAACTACCACATCTGCACACAGTATTCAAGATATGGGTGTAGCATAGATTTATAGAGAGGCATTATGATATTTTCTGTTTTATCTATGCTTTTTCTTGATGATTCTCAACATTCTGTTCGTGTTTTTTGACTGCTGCTGCCCACCGAGCAGATGTTTTCAGAGAACTATCCACATTAACTCCAAGATCTCTCTTTTGAGTGGGAACAGCTAATTTAGACCCCATCATTTTGTATGTATAGTTGGGATTATGTTTTCCAATGTGGATCACTTTACGATTATCAACATTGAATTTCACCTGCCATTTTGTTGCCGTCACCCAGTTTTGAGAGATCCTTTTGTAGCTCTTCGCAGTCTGCCTGGGACTTAACTATCTTAAGTAGTTTTGTATCATCTGCAAATTTTGCCACCTCACTGTTTACCCCTTTTTCCAGATCATTTATGACTATGTTGAATAGGACTGGGCCCCAGGGGACACCACTATTTACCTCTCTCCATTCTGAAGACTGACCATTTATTCTTACCCTTTGTATCCTATTTTTAACCAGTTACCAATCCATGGGAGAACCTTCCCTCTTGTCTCTTGGCAGCTTACTTTTCTTAAGAGCCTTTGGTGAGGGCCCTTGTCAAAGGCTTTCTGAAAATCTAAGTACACCCTTGCAAACCCCTTCCCCACACTTGCTCCTAAAAAGGAAGGGGGCCATGTGCCTACATCATGGTGACGGAGGGGACCGTAGATCAGGGCCTTGTGCAAGAGAGAGGCAGACTTTGGGGAGATTCATCACCTAGGTTTGGAATCGCTGTTTCAGCAGCTAAGATCACAGGTAATTATCAGATGCAGTTAGGGCCTAGTGCAGTTCCAACTGATGTCAACAGAAAGATTTCAGCTGGAGTTGTAAATAGAGTCAGGAACATCTGAGGTTACAGTTTTATAAAACTCCGCTGGGAATGGACCTGTTCAGTGTCTCCCCTACTGCCCATGCATTTCAGATTCAAAGATTTCTATGAGCTGGAACCAGAGAAATTCCAGAACAAGACGAACGGCATCACTCCACGGCGCTGGCTCCTGCTGTGCAACCCAGGACTAGCAGGTGTAATTGCTGAGGTGAGCCACTCCAACAGGAGCTACTTAATCCTGTGTGTGTGTTCACAAAATAGTCTTCAAAGCAGTGTAAACAAATGGGGCTAGATCTTCAGCAGGTGTCAGTCCAGGCAAGTCTAGAGGGGCAGCTGTCTCACTTCTTGAACATCTGACACACACATGCAATGATGGCTGAGCTTTAAAATCAGCCATCAGGAGTTAATCAAAGAACTGCTGACCTTTGACTCCATCTTCCCATGGGCTGAGAACAGATCAGGGGTTCTCAAACTGGAGGTTTATAATGGTGTTAAATATATAAAAAAGTGTTTTTAATTTATAAGGGGGAGTTGCACTCAGAGGCTTGCGATGTGAAAGGGGTCACCAGTACAAAAATTTGAGAACCACTGGAATAGATTGTCGGAACAGCTTCACCACCCTTGGTGTCATGATATATGGAACAACAGTCTGTCTTAAATGGGACATGCACTAAAGGAAATATCTACAGCTACTCACACAAACCGGCTCCCACACAGCTTGAGTTCCAGCTTTGTCTCCTTTGTTTACCAGGACCATGCCTTGCCGGGAATTCCATACAGCACACTAAGACATCTGGTGGCTGATAATACACTGCAAATACTCTGTCCATCTGGAATTAATTCCCGGCACATACAGGCTTTCTTTGCCTATCTGTATGGGAGTGCTGTGGAATTATGTGATAGATTAAAAAATTTTTGTACCAGTCATTTATTCCCAATACATTTGAACTCTAAAACAATGCATAGTAATAACCCAACCGCGATAATTGGTGCCGTATTTTTGCCAAGCCTGGCTTTTTTTTTCCTCTCCCAGTCAGGACTGAGGCATTTCTAGCAGGGAAATGACATTATGCAGCAAGTGAGACATCCAGCAAAGGACATTCATCTCCGGTTTTATTTCCTTAGAAAATCGGAGAAGATTTTGTAACGGATCTGAGCCAGCTGAAGAAGTTACTGGATTTTGTCGATGACGAGGTGTTTATCCGGGATGTGGCCAAAGTCAAACAGGTAACGTGGACATCAGGGCAACTAGTTCATAGCCTAGTTCTCAGGCTGAAAATTCTGCTGGGGGCAGATGGGTGCAGCTCCATTGACATCAGCGGTGGCTCACTTGGCAGAGAACTGGGCCCATAGAATCTCGAGATAGAAAAGACAGATTAGCCAGTCTAGCCCATTCCCCTGACAATGCAGGATTGTCCCATTTTTGTCCGACTCAGGTTGAAAAGTTGAAATACCAAAACTCATTCCAGAATGAGAAATTCTGAAAAATATTGATTGGGAAACTTTGAAACACTTTGATTCAGGGCAGCACAGCGTCAACCTGTGCCTGCCGGAGCTGTTTCATTGCCTCGCGGGAGCTGTAGTTTGGGCCGGGCTCCATGGCCACTACATCTCCCATGATGCAATGTGACAGCTCAGTCAGAACAGACATCTTGGTGCATCATAGGAGATGTAATCTGTCCAGGAGCCTAATCCATAGGGGGAAATGGGCTTTGATGTACTTGAACTACAGTTCCCTTGAGGCACCGCGGTGGCTCGGGTGGACACAGATTAATGCTGAGCCAGGAGGAAATGTTTTAATTTGATTTTCCAAATGGAAAATCAGGACATTTTTGGCACAATCAACATTTTCTAAAAGGCAATGTTAGTTTTGCTGCAACCACCATTTCCAGCGACAAATATCAGTGGAAGATTCCTGACCGATTCTAATATAAGAAACCCAACAGAGTGGACCAGTGCCGCCACCACCACACACACACACCTCTCTCTCTCTACCTCTCTCGTTCCATTCTTGCCTCCTCCTACCCCTGCTCATCTGGTCTTCTCCCATTCTTCCTTCTTCTCATACTGCCTTTGCTGCTTCTCTGTTTTCCACTCTCCTCTATGCCCTTTCCTTCCTCCTGCTTGCCTCTTGGCTTCTCTCTTCCTTGCTCAACTTACATCTTCCATCTGGACCCAGCTTTCTACAGCTGACTGGCCAGGAACTTAGGAATCGCCAAACTGGAGCAGACCATCTCACCCACCCCATCCTGTCTTTGACAGTGGCCAGGCCCAGCTTCTCCAGAGGACGGTTCAAGAAAACCCGGCAGTTATGGGATAATGTGCACCCAGGGAAAGTTTCCTCCTGACCCTCGTCAGCTGGGTGTTGGTTTGTGCCCTGGAGCATGAAGGTTTATAGCCCTTCCAAAACTCTTGTTTTTTTGACCCTTACTCATGTGACTCTTGTTATCTGTATAAATGATCCATTTTTAATACTGCTAAGCTCAGGGCCTTCATGATACTTTGTGGCAGTGAATTCCACAAGCTAATTGTACATTGTGCGAAGAGGTATTTCAAGTGATCAGTTTGAAATTTGGGCTCTTTCAATTTCAGTGACTATCCCCTTGTTTTTGCACTGCCTGAGCAGTCCCCAGTCTCCCACACTGCTCAGTCCTTGTGTCAGGCAGCCGTCTGCCCATCCCAGAGGTTCCCTGGAGTGTTGTTTCAAGCTGTGAGGAAGAGAGATTTCGTCGTGCATTTCCAGACAGGTGCACACAGCGTACATTTGCACCCTTGTCAAGCAATCAGTGGCATTAGCTTTGGCTGCAGATGTCTGGTGTGCGGGTAGAAGACACCTGTCCTACGAATCCCCACGTGGGTGGGAGTTCACCACTCACTCTCCAACCCACGGTGCTGAGCACTCGTGACTGGAGCTGGTCAGGAATTTTTCAACAGAATGTTTTTTATCAGAAAATGATGATTCATGAAAACCAAAACTCTTCCTGGAAATGTGTCGGTTTCAATGGAACTTCTGTTGGGAAGGCTCTGCAGGTCCAGGAAGGAATTGTGGGAAAGAGAGAGAGAAACCCACCCCAGTGTCGCCAGCAGCCCGGTGATGAGGCTCTCACATGGGAAAACCCAGGTTCGAGGCCTTGCTGTGAATCAGACAGAGCAGGGACTTGGTAAATATTCACCGGGCAGAGAGAGAATCTGCCAGAGGAGCTGTTTTCCAGCTGGCTGCACTGTGACAGACGAGCTGTCAGACGGGTACTCAGCTGTCTCCTCAT
Source organism: Chelonoidis abingdonii (assembly GCF_003597395.2). Classification (NCBI taxonomy): domain Eukaryota; kingdom Metazoa; phylum Chordata; order Testudines; family Testudinidae; genus Chelonoidis; species Chelonoidis abingdonii. The sequence continues at coordinate 217,338,814 of NC_133771.1, forward strand.
TTTCCTTCCCAGGAGAACAAGCTCAAGTTCTCAGCCTACTTGGAGGAGAAGTACAAAGTGAAAATCAACCCATCCTCCATGTTCGACGTGCACGTGAAGCGGATTCACGAGTACAAGAGGCAGCTCCTCAACTGTCTGCACGTCATCACCCTCTACAACCGTGAGCTGGGCTCTCACTCCTACCTCTCCGTGCAGCTGCCTGGTTCACTGGCACTCAGGGGCCCTCTGGGCGCAGGACGGAGGACTGTGCCCTCAGGAGCCAGTCCAGCAGTGGGGAAGAAGCGGGGAGGGACTGGGTTTGTCTCACAAAGCTCTGTTCCTCTGGCGTTGTTGTTGATCCTTTCCCAAGCAATGTTTGGTTCCTAAATATGTATTTTCAGTGCAGATGGGTTTCCTAACTTCCAAAGACCCACATTACTGTTGGATAACGTGGGCTGTATAACCCAATGGTCATGTTATGCCCCAGAAATACCAGAGCCCAATTTCTGCTCTGGGAGTGGATGGTCAATGTCAATTCTTGTGTCTTCATGGAAATGCTGATGGTGCTCTGAGGTGGTCATGACTGGAAGGTTTAGCACAGAAGCAGATGCAGATCTGGTGTCTATAGTTTTGTTTACTTAGAATATAAACTCCTTAAGGCAGTGACCACACTTTCCATATTTGTACAGCACCAGGCACAATGGGGTCCTGTTCATGACTGGTGCCTCCAGCCACCACTGCAGCCAAAGAATATCTTTGTTACTCTGCACCATCACCCCTGAATTACTCTAATTTTATCCTCTTCATCTTTCAGGCATGAGAAAAGACCCATCGAAGTCCTTTGTGCCAAGGACAGTGATGATTGGAGGAAAGGTGAGACGTTTCATTAACTCTTCCTTTTGAGCACAGTTTGGTATGCTGAATTGGGTGCGTATCTCTGCCTTCTGGCTTCCGGTCGGTAAAGACAGGCTCCGCCCCCCGTTCTTAGCGCTGAGCAGACACCGAGGGAGAGCACGGAGGTGAAGGCAAAGGCCTGGCAGAGGGAGCCCAGTGGGGAAGGGATTGGCCTAGGGACAGAATCAACGCCTGTGGCTGCCACTGGGGATCTTTGCAGGACTCCAGTGGGCTTTGGATGTTGACTCCACCGTGGCTGCATCCGCATCGTCTTGCTGCTGTTCAGGGCTCTCTGTGTCCCAGCACTGGCACCAGAGCCGATGCTTGGTTTGAAAGAGCCTTTCTTCTGTCTCTGCTGAGCTCTGCTCCTGGAGACTGCTGCTGGTCAGTAGTTGTCTTCCCTTCGGGAGCGACTGCAGCGTCCGCTTGCGGTGCCTGCTTCTCTCAGAATACACGGCCCTTGGCATATCGTTTTTAAAACCGCATGTAAGCGTTGTGCCCCATGTAAGCCTGCAGGGCCCTGGGCTCTTGAATGAATGTAAGAATTTTCACTGCCCTGCCCCTGTGAATAGCGTAAGACTTGGGCTCCCAAACTCTATTGGTCTTGCACCACTTTGTTGAAAAACTGTTTGAAGAGAACAGATCAAGCTCACTTCTCATGTGCACTTACCATTCCAGGAACCCCGCCTAGGCTATTCCCCTTGATAACGTCCGTTTCGATTGGAATCGCCAGAGAGGCTGGAACTAGGGGTGCTGGGGGCTGCCACATTCCCTGGCTTGAAGTGGTCTCCATCATATCCAGGGTTTGGTTCAATGGCTCTCAGCACCCCCACTACATACGTTGTTCCAGCACCCCTGGCGGTCTTTTTGCCTCACCGTGCATTTCTTTATTTAACTTTTTCTGTGTCTCCATCCCCCTCTGCAGGCAGCTCCCGGCTACCACATGGCCAAAATGATTATCAAACTGATCACGTCCGTCGGGGATGTTATCAATAACGATCCCTATATAGGAGATAGACTCAAAGTCATCTTCTTGGAGAACTACAGGGTGTCCTTTGCTGAGAAAGGTAAGACAGCAGAGGGGTGGCCTGCGTGGATGCTGTGAGTTGGCAATAACTGTGCAATTGGTAAGGGAAACCATGAGCCACTTTCACTAAGGGCAGTGCTGGGAGTCAGGGGGAGACGGAGAAATACAGAGCAAGGGGAATGCGGGAGCAGATGGAGGTGGGGAGGGTCTGGCCAGAGCAGGGCACAGAGATGTGGATCTCCATTTAAACCTCCCTTTGGAGCTTTCCCAGCATTCCTTGCTCCAGGATTTCAAAGCGTGGGGGGCTCCAGCCGTAAGTACCAGAGAAGCTGCACAGGCAGAACAGAGCTTGCCACGAGGTGCAGCCCGTGTAGCTCTTTGCTGTTGTGTTCCCATGTGTCTGCTCGTGTTAGTGAGAGGCGAGGTGTGAGATTCAGCTGAGAGCAGCCTTAGGGTGGTATCTGTGTGCTCCCCATCCTGGCCGAACCGAAGCCACATGTCTGAGACCTTGTGAGTTCAAACGGACATGGAGCTCTGGCTGTGCGTTGTCGTGGAAACTCGCCCTGTGTTCCAGGCAGGCTGACCTGTAGGGTGTTTGAATGTCCCGGCCCCCTTAAGCCTCGGGCCGGGCAGCCCTGAATCAGGAGCGTGTGCCCATGTGTAGCGCCGCTCTGGTGTCTCCTGTTCTGACGCAGCAGGCGCTGGGTTTGCTCAGAGCAGCCGGCTGCCCGTGTCCTCGGGTGCCCGGCCATGGATTCACCTTCAGCTCTCCAGCCACGTTATTTTCCAGATGCACTTTACCCCAGGCTCTTGTGAGGAAGGACCAGGCTGGATCCTGGTTTCCTGGCACCCATTGGGAAGAGAGCTTGGCAGAGCTGCTTGCTCCAGGGAGGGGTTGTCAGTGGCACTCCAGCCGGGGGCAGACACGTCCCTGGGGTGCAGCGCTCCTAGCTGGTGATAGCGGCTCCTGGGAGTAGGGTGCGGATGGGGGCGTGTGCTGAGTGACTGGGAGAGCTTGACTGCAGGTGACAGCCCAGCCCCTCAGCTGCGGCCGGGGAGCTCTGGGTCTGGGCTGCAGAGGCGACTTTGTGCCCCCCTCTGCCAAGTCCTGAGCTTGAGCACCCTGCGTTCTGTCCGCCCCTGGGGCCAGCGGAGCCGCTGGGGACTGAGCAGGCCCCAGGAGCTGCCATGCCAGCAGCTGGGCAGGGGTGCGTCGGAGTCGCAGTGCTGGCCCCTGTAAGAGCTGGGCCGATGGGTAAAGAACAGAGCCCTGTTAACTGCCTCCTTCCCCCCCCCCCCCCGACCCGCAGTGATTCCCGCGGCCGATCTGTCCCAGCAGATCTCCACGGCCGGCACCGAGGCCTCGGGCACGGGGAACATGAAGTTCATGCTGAACGGTGCCCTCACCATCGGGACCATGGACGGGGCCAATGTGGAGATGGCGGAAGAAGCCGGCGAGGAGAATCTGTTCATCTTTGGCATGCGGGTGGAGGACGTGGAGGCGCTGGACAAGCGAGGGTTTGTAGAACAGCGTCGCAGGAGACCCAGGCTGCCCCCTGCAAGAGCGTCCTTAGCGCATACACCATCGCCCCATGCGTTACAGGGCGAGCCGGACGTGGGCCAGAGCGGGAGCTGGGGGAAGGACGTGAGCTGTTGCGTGTAAAGTGGAGAGTGCAAAGTAGGTGCAGCAGCGTGCGGGAAGGAGACGGGGCCTGGGTCCGAGTCAGCTTTCAGGAGTGGAGCAGGAATGGCTGCCAGTAATAGGTCGCTCTGGTTGGATTCAGCGCCAGGGACTCATGGAGCATCGCTCATGCCCCTGTGTGGCATTCTGGCCCTGGCAGGGGGAGGGAAGGGCACTGGGGCCTGGTCCCAGGCACTGTCTGTCATGCGTCTGCTGCGTTGCGTAGCCATGCCAAGGAGCAACTAGCAGAGGTTGCCGAGTGAGACTTCCCCCACCCCCACAAAGCATTGGGGAACGAGCCCCAGTCCTGACCATTCCTGGGAAGCAGCGGTGGCTGCCGGGGTACGTGGCTGCAGCGGATCTGAGCTGTAGCACCAGTTTTCACTTTTGATGTGTTGAAAAATCAAACCAACTCCACACGCAGTCCCCTTGTGTCGCGGAGTCCAGCAGGTCCGGGCCAGCAGAGAGGCCGAGTCTGCTTAAGTAGCTCTTAAACTCCCACCCTTGCCGGCGGGAGGAAGCCTGGACGCGTGAACGAGACAGGTCCTCAGCCGCTAAACCCTGCTCCAGCACAACTTGAGGATATGCCCCGCACGGAGCCAGCTGCAGCGTGCGCGTCTCTCCTGTGTAGGTACAATGCTAGGGAATACTACGAGCGCATTCCAGAGCTGAGACAAGCCATCGACCAGCTCAGCAGCGGCTTCTTCTCGCCTAAAGACCCTGGCTGCTTCCGGGATGTCGTCAATATGTTGATGAACCACGACAGGTAAGAGCCAGTGAACTTGGTCCTTCGTTCCAATCTGGTGTGGAAGCCCATGTGATCCTGGATGCTCCTCACGGTGGATCTCATCCATTGAAGCCAATGGGAAGATTCACCATTGGGCTCAATGGCCTTTGGATGAGGCCTGAAATACAGAGCTCCGGGACCCTCTGGTGCAATATGCCCCATCCATCTCCATCCTGGGGAGATGTAGTTGGGTGGCCAAGAAAGCTGGAGTCCAGTTAAGGACGTGGGACCAGGTCCAACCTGCCCCTTCATGAAAGCCCCGGTCCTCTTCCCATGATGGCCCCATTCACAGTGCCAGGGCCGGCTCTAGCAATTTCGCCGCTAGCATGCCGCGGGGGGCGCTCTGCTGCTCGCAGGTCCCGTGGCTCCGGTGGACCTCCCGCAGGCGTTCCTGCGGAGGGTCCGATGGTCCCACGGCTCCGGTGGACCTCCTGCAGACACGCCTGCGGCAGCTCCACCAGAGCCACGGGACCAGCAGAGCGTCCGCAGAAACGCCTGCAGCAGGTCTACCAAAGCCGCGGGACCAGCGGACCCTCTGCAGGCACACCTGCGGCAGATCCACCGGAGCCGCCTGCCGCCCTCTCAGCAACCGGCAGAGCGCCCCCCGCGGCATGCCGCCCCAAGCACGCGCTTGGCGCGCTGTGGCCTGGAGCCGGCCCTGCACAGTGCCCAGTGGGCTGGACTTCACGCTGCTCCAGAGCGATGCCCCCACGCTCTGACCTTTGAATCCCAGGCCAGGGCAGCGGCTGGCCCTTGTACCCAGCGCTAGTGTGCAGCAGCCACGGCCAGCATAACACTGGGCCCAGTGCACGTCGGTTTCATCCACTGGTCCCCTTCTCACGCTGACGCAGGTCGCCTCTTGTTAAGGGCCTGTCCTGGGCGGGGCCTCGCTCGCCCCCACGCCAGCGTTCCCTACGCCCCAATGACTTCAAGGAAGAAAGAGCCGCCACCATGAGGCTGGAGAGCAACATGGACTCTAGGCGAAGGAATCCCCCAGCCGAGGCCTTCCCTGCACTTGTAAACCTGGTGCTGCGGCCCAGGCTGCTTCCCACATTTGGCCAGGGCCCCACCCTCCTGTGCCTGGGTTACTGTCACCTGGGGGAGGGTAAAACGCCATGAATCTCAAGCCAGTTTCCTTCTCCTCCTTCCAGCCGGGATGGCTTTGAGGGGGAAGGGCTGGTCCCCCCCCCCACCCTGGAAGAGAGCAGGGGGCAGCCCTGGATTCCGAGTGATTCTCTAAAGGAAAAGCCACTAATGTGGAGAATCTGTGCCTCTCTGGCCGGCATTTCTGCCCCTGCACCCATGGCACAGCCTGTGGCTTCTCTGAGCCGTGCTGCCATCAGAATCCCTTCCCGCTGCCAGCATGCAGTAACTCGCTCCAGGGACCCCGCTGGGCCTGCAGCCAAATACCCCCCTTCCCCACCCATGGATCTGGGGCTTCTGCAGGGGAGCGGGGAGCGCCGGTACCAGGTGATCGTCTCTGGCCTAATGCCAGGGATTCACCTCTCTGCCACTCCCAGAATGCACAGGGGAAACGAGAGCCAAGAAACAACACCAGTTTCCTTTAGTCTGTGATAGTCACATAGGCTCCTTCAGCAGCTCAAGGCTGTGTCGGCTTCCTGCGTCAGCCCCTAATGCTGGAGAAACCAAGCGGCACATTTCCTACTCGAAACCTCTGGCAGCACCAATTGTTCACACTGATCCTTTGCATTGATCTGAGCAGCTGCCTCAGGCTTGAGTTCAGCATCTCACTCCCCTCTGCTCTGGTTTCAGATTTAAAGTGTTTGCTGACTACCAGGCCTACATGGAGTGTCAAGGCCGTGTTGACCAGTTGTACAGGGTAAGATAACCCCGTGGTGCAGCCAACAGGTGGATGGTCAGTCAGTAAATGTGAAGGCCTCATCTCCACTCATGGGTTTGCTGGTAAAGCTAAACTGGCATAACCCTCCTAGTACAGAGACAGTGTGTGGCAGGCTAGCGCACACTGGTTCAGCAAGTGAAATAAGCCAGCCCAGCACAAGTCCTTTTGTGCCAATATAACTACATCCGCACTAGGGCTTTTGCTGTCTTAGAAATGTCACCAAAACTTGTACATAAGAATATAGGAACGGCCATACTGGGTCAGACGAAAGGTCCATCCAGCCCAGTATCCTGTCTTCTGAGAATGGCCAACACCAGGTGCCCCAGAGGGAGTGATCAGAACAGTTAATCACCAAGTGATCCATCCTGTCGCCCATTCCCACCTTCTGGCAAAAAGTACCTGTAAAAGTTTCTAGTGCAGAGCTGTCCTCAACCACCGTCCTGCTCCGGGTTAAGTGGTGGAGACCCCATCCCTTGGATATTAGCAGTCTGTCGGCCAGAAGGCTAGTAAATGCACATGAGAACAGCCCTGCACTGGCCAGGCACTGGATTAGATGGCCCATCAGGCTTTTCCAGTTCTCGGTTCTGTTGCGTAAGGAACCCTGCTGCAGCAGCAATAGGTATGGTTGTGTTTTCACAAAGCAGAGCGTTAACACGAGCTGCCTGCCCCAGTCCATGCTAGCGAGGGGGTAGTCTGTACAGGGCTGTTATTCCAACAGGGAGCATAGAGTGACTGGGAGAGGATGGCCCAGAAGTGCTCATTCCTCTGTTGTAAGTCACACTGCGGAAGCTGACCCAGGATGTTCCATGTTGCCTTTTCGTCTTTGTTACAGAAGCCAAGAGAGTGGACTAAGAAGGTCATCAAGAACATTGCTTCCTCGGGGAAGTTTTCCAGTGACAGGACGATCACCGAGTATGCCAGAGAAATCTGGGGTGTGGAGCCCTCAGCTGTGAAGATCCCTCCACCTACCATCCCCAGGGAATAAGCTGGGCACAAAATGTGTGTCTGGTTGATCCAGGCTTAAGGTGCTTCTGGTTTCCAGCTAGGTTTGCACAGATGAATTTACACCAGTTGAAGGTCTGGAATCTCTAAACTAGGGCATTCGCCAGGGAGAAGAGGGTGCTTTTAATGAGAGCAGAGGAGGAGATGTTGGCCAAAGCCTTGTGTGTGAAAACAAGTAAAACAGAAGGAGCAGGAAACCTGGTTAGAACTGAAGCTATTCTGTGTGTTACTCATTTAGCCAACTTGCATGTCCTGTACTGGGTTGAGTGAGCTAATGGCTGCATAGGCTTCCTGCAGTTACATCCCATGCTAGGCCAAGCACTTAGTGAAAGTCTCGTTTTCCCCTCCTGGATAAAGGCTGCTGTAGTGGCTGTAGACTGGGTGATCGCTGAACACCCTGCTCACGTGCTCTGCCAGCATGGTCTGAGCCTGCCCATGCCTCCCACCCTGCCAGTCACTGCTAGCGACCTCACCCAGGTTCTTACACCTTCCAGCCATGGTCAGAGCTGGGACACTGGTTAGGTGACGCAGGAGTGGAGCCAAAACACCTCTTTTTCCCTATTAATGTTTTATGGCTAAAGGTAAATAACTCCACCCTAGCGAGGGGGCTAGTTTTGCTGCATTGGTTGAAGTAGGATTAAACTCCACTATCCAGCCGGCCTGTTTTAATTATCACAAAATTATATTTATTTATTTTTAAACTGTCAAGCAGGAAACTTGCAGCCAGAGCTGACAGACTGTGTGAGCCCAGCAGGGGCTTTCAGAGCCTACCTGAGCCCTAACCTGGTGGTTGCGTCTGCATCTAGCAGTCCTGGGTGAGCTGGAGGATGGGGTGTGTGAGATTCATGCTGAAAATTGGCAGCTAATGGACTTCAGCCAAGATTGAAACCAGCCTCTTTCCTTACCAAGTGGGGGCCAGGGGTTTTGGGATTTGCGCTTAAGACAGCACCTAATTTGAATTAAAAAGCAGCTTGCGGACAGCAATTCAATATGGAGGTGCCTCCAAGCGCAAGATGGTGCCTTAGACAGGGACCCATAACCTCTCCAAGTGGTGTGTACAGAGCTGTTATGAAGGCACGAGAGATTGTATTAGCCCTCATCTAGCATGGGGGAAAGCACAGGACACTGCAAACCTGCGGAAACGCTACCTGTAGAATTTTGGTTTAGTGAGGTCAAGCCCCCTGCAGCTGCTAGTTCGCAGCTGGGCCTGGCTTGTGCTTTGTACTGCATCTGAGGCCCATGCTGGTGGAAGGGCTCAATGTTTCCCGAAGAAATACTTGTAAACACTATGCTTGTTTGAGAGCAGGGGGCTGGATGGCTTCTGAGGCATGTGGATCCTGCACATGGCCTTGTGCCATCCACCGTGCACAGGGGAAAGAGGAGCCCGTCAGCTTAGAGCTTCCCCCCTGCCCAGGCCAGCCTGAACCCAACACCTGTTTTTCCTGTTGGTACAGTTGTGGGCCCTGCAGTCAGGGACGAAGACTCACCATCAGTTTCTCTCTGGCCAAGAGCCCTGCATTTACTGTGCTGGCCACAGGCCCTCGCTGGCCACACTGACCCCTTCCTACATGGAACTGCTCTATCCCCTTTTCTATCTATCTGTCAGACTAAGCTGTCTGTGTGACCTAGCCCCAGAAAGCACCGTCGCCTGCCCAGGGGTATTGGCTACTGACCAGCCCACCACCATCAAGGAGAACAGCCCAAAGCTGGACCATCAGCTAGCAAGCAAGTCACTGCCCCCACAACCCTTCAGTCTGTGCACAGAGCTACAGGCCAGGGCCAGGACCATGTAGCCCATGGCAGCCAGAAACTCTCTGCTACAGGAACCATGACCGCCCCCAGCGTCTGATGGGGAAAAGGCCTGGAAAGGTACAGACAGGATCTATGACCAGGGGCCTTCACAGCCCGGGGCAGGACCCTGGAAGGGCCTGAGAATTAACATCCCAGAGCCCCACAGAGCCTACCAGCCACAGTTGGGCTCAGTCACTGCCCCTGTGTGGCTCGAGTTTGAAGCTCCTAGAAATGGAAGAGATTCCTGCATAGTGTCCCTCGGCCCAGCTCACACAGAGCAAGCCCATCAGCACTGAGCCGTCTGATTGCATTGTCCTTACCCAGCCTCCCACCTGTGCATTTCCTAAGTGGAGTCAGGCAAAGCACAGACACTAGGAGGCTAAGAGTGAGGATCTTGGCCCAGGAGCTGACAGCCAAATACAAAATTGCTGGGAAATATCATCTGCCACAGCACACTTGAAATGACGTGGTGTCCTGGCTCACCTGGCTTTGCTGTGTGCAGTGATGTGTTAACTTACATGTCTCTATGCCCATGAGCAAAGGAAGGGACTAAGCCTGTCACTTCTCAGCTAGGAAGGGGATACGCTTCCTGTGTACAGAAAAGGTGTGCATAGAAATCAAGTACAGCCCTGTTATTTAAATGTTCAGAAAGACCAACCCTTAAGTCCATGTAACAATTTTTAACCGTAGTGTTGGTGCAGCTGTGTTAGACCCAGGATTGTGGAGAGAGATGGTGGGTGAGATGACTTTTAAAGGATCAACTGCTGTGGGTGAGAGACATGAGCTTTTGGGTGACACAGGGGGCTGGAGAAGTCCTGAAGCGCTCTGTAATCTCACTCACCTTGTGTCTCCTGGATTTTTAAACGCGGTCAAACACAGCAATACTTCTGCTAAAGAATGTACCGTACGTCATCAGCATGCAGCTGCTGATCTATGTCCTTTGTGTTTTGCATTGATCTGGTCGAGGAGGAGAACTTGCTGGATTGTCCAGGTGTTACTGACATTTCATAGTCTGTGTTCCATGAACTGAGATATTTGAACTGTAACAACAGAACACAGTTGCTATCTTGGAAATCAACTCATACTGAGCAGGAAAGTGGAAGGTTTTGAGCAGCCCAGTTGCTTCTGTATCTGCCTCTAATGGGACATGCAAATAGATTTTAGTGCATTGTTTCAAGATGTTGGCACAAAGTATGGATATTACTCTGTGTAGTAAATCAGTGTTCCTCACCTGTGCATTGGAAACTGATTAAAAGAATCATAATGCCCAGCTGGTTTTTGTTCACATCCTTGGTCTCTAGTACTGATCCCCTCACAATAATATAAAACCTCAGAAATTGACTAGGCTCAGCAAATTAAGCCACCCATGATGCAGCTTCCCACCCACCCACCCCCTTTAGCATGGCACCCTGCAGAAGCCATTTCTGGCTATTCACCACCTCTCCGGTATGCCAATGACATGGTTTAACAAGCTCTGTTACTAACACATACTAGTGACAAGCTCAGCAACTCTCAGCAGGCTGGGAATTCAGCAGGGTGTTAATTAAGCCATGCCACTCCTGCAGCAAAGCACCTGCGAGGCAGGGCTGAGGGGCAATATGGAAAACAGCTCAGCATGGGTGCCAGCCTCCTTCCTACTGCGTTCTTAGGATATCAAGAATAATGTGCTATAGCAATAGGCAAGAAACATGATAGAAGCTGCTAAAGCTGAAAGTCACTCAGGAGACCAGAGATCCAGATCCACCCAAAGGAGTAAGTGTGGTCACAGTGGGTCCTAGGGAGGGGTGGAGACCAAAGCCCCACCAAGCCCAAAGGTCTCCCCCTCCCCCATCTGGCCAGACAGCTAATGCCAAGAGTTCTCATACCTTCACCAACACAGGCCCCTCAGTGCTGACTTTGGTCCTGCTGGCATTCGTGTCTATGCTGTCGGCTTTGGCCAAAGACTGCCGGCCAGAGGAACTGCCACCCTCCCTCTCATCCCTACCCCACACTCATTTACCAGGGCCTAGAACCACAGAACTGTGGCAAGAACAGGAACTAGGTTCAGTGGGGAAGTATTGTGCCCGCAGGTGGTGTTATATTAACGGCTGCTACACATGCATTGTATAGTTACAGATTGTTGCGTAAGCCATCACAGCCCCTCTTTTGCCCCCTATGACATTCATTGGCACAGCCTAGCACTTCTCCCCCTTTGTTCATACACCAGGAACCTCACCTGAGAGACCACCAAGCCTGTGAAAAGGTGGTGTTGTGACGTGTTTCCCCCCTCACCCGATGGAGAACAGACGGCATAGCCCATTCTGATAGCTCCAGCACTATTTATCATCAGCGGACCACCGAGTACCTTCAGACGCAAAGAACACGTTTGAGACCCCAAGAGTAGCTCAGATGCTTCGCTGTACAGTTTTTGCTTGGAAACTCACACTGATGGATCTGAGGTTTGCCAACTCCAAGGCAGGCATTAAATTCTGCCTCAAGCTGAGCGCTCTCCTTTCTTCAAAGATAAAAACAAGACAAGTCCATGGAGTGCTCAGAAGTCAATCATTTTATTAAAGCTACACACTTTTAGATAAACATTTCAATCTTAATGCACATTACTGGCCTAATTAACTGGAACGTATGTTGAAAAACCGCACTGGTTCATGCTTTGGAATCTAATCTGTGTCACATGGGAAGAGAGTCAACATTTTCATTGAAGTTTATACTTTAACATGAGTTAGATGACAGCAGCAGCATTAGATGGAATGTAGAGACTGAATTGCAAAGAGCCAAATAGTGTTTCTGTACTGTCAGTGCAATAAGTGCATAAAACAGAATTTAAGTGTCACGGTTAGCTCAGAAGTGTTATGGGTCAAAACCTTAGTATAACCACACTACAGCAGACAATCTACTGTCCACTTTGTAACTATTATGAGCCTGTAGCTATAACTTGGATGCATGCTGAACAAGTTACACTACGCCTTATACAACTGCGTAAGGGAACAGACCGCTTCAGGCTGTAAGGTTCACCTCTGAACATGAGGAACTAAAACTATTACACTGAGTATTGTGTGGAATGATTTGTTAGGGCCAGTTCACAGCAATCTAGAGTACCCTGAAGAACCCCAGCTTACTGGGTTCTCCAGCTACAGTTCCCATTGTCCAGTATGTGACATTCTCCCACCCACATGCTAGCGGGGGTGGGGGTGCAAGAGATGAGGTGGGTGCCCTGAACCAGGAATTGTTTTGTGGGAGCAGTCAGGGAAGGAGGCACAGCAGAACAGGGACACCTATGATGTGCCTCACTAAGGGTCATGATAAAGGGATGCACAGCCAGCACCCCAACTTTCCACCACAGAGCAGCTTGTGCATCACCTCCTGCTGAACAAGGAGGAAGCTTCCACTGAGCATCTCCTCCAGTGGAGTGGGGACCTCTGAATCTACAGCCTCCCAGGATGGCCTGAACCAGCCCTGGCCAGCCACCCATCCAGGGTAGCACACGTTGCTATGAGGAAAGAGGGACTGAGGCCACAGATGAACCAGGTGTACTCCGTGTGAACAGGAGAGCTGAGTCTTTGCCCAAGGCATGGAAAACAGGGTGTGGGGTGTAAAGAAAAAAACAGAACCACAGTTTATTTGCATTACTATCTACTGCTGCTTGCTTTTAGCTATGCAGGAATTGCTCTGCCTAAGGAACTGACAAGTTCACCTCTCCCTTTGTGCCTGACAACCGGAGCTAAAACATCTATGTGAGTGTTTGAGGAGGAAAAAACGCAAGTTTCTTAAGGATCACTGTCCTCTCATCCCCGAGAAAGTGCTTGTGTCTCTTTATAATTAAAGAAGAATGGAAGACATTTATTGTTTAAATAAATTCCTACATATTCTAGGCCCATATGATTCAGAGAGGGGGAAAGCTCAGACAAAAATTTTAAAACTTTCCCTAAAATAAAATCCCATCTGTTGAAGTCACTTAAGATACCAGTACTCCTACCAAAGGTATATGGGAAGGAGGAAAGGAACACTCCAGAGGTGTACATGGATGGAGCAGAAATGATACTCAGAAAGAAGGACATTGGGGAGAGAATGGAGAAAAGTGTTACAACATCCCCATCATATTAAATATGTGTCTTACATCTTTAAAAACATCCTTTTTATTTCAAAATGTGTCTGTCTTGCCAGTACCCTTACACTTTTGCAGTACACATCAAATTAAAGGTTAACTGATTTCAATATAGCATCAATACTCCCCCTGATCTTCAGCCCTTTCCTGATTAGAACCATTGAGAGAAAATGATGAACTAAATATATATTTTCTATAAAGGAAACACCATGGAACTGAAGCAAGACAGCTGCAATAGTTAAAGATGGTCACAGCCACCATTTTGTGGGTAAATCACAGTGCATGTGATCCAAAATGTTAGGCTGTTTTTAAATGTAGAAGTAGTGCCATTTGTCCCAATAGATGTTTTCTAGAAACCTCTGTTCTTTTAATTATTATGCTGCATTGGTAGGTCTTTGTTGTGCTCAAGTTTTGAATGGGTTGGCACTGGTGCATGGGTTTGTTTGTTTTTCTGTCCATGTTAAAAGTTCATTTCTTTCTCCTCCTCCTGACTTAGACACCGATGTGGGAGTCTGGTTTCCAAGGATATGGATGCATCAGGACAAATGAAGGATTTCCCAGCTTACCCAGTGCCAGGCGCTAAAGAATGGCAGACTGACCCAAAGAAAAAAGTACAAAGAAGATCCTTAATGCTATCAAGCAGCCAGTCTTCAGTGATGATGTGCATGTTCAGATTTCCCCAGGAATTCCCTACGAAAGAAAACAGGAAACGGACAGTGACAAATCCGCTCTGCCACTTTCCAAAACCAGGTCACACGCCTCTCAGGTCTGAGGCACAGCTCATTAAAATCAAGGTGTCTGGTTATGCTGCCGGCAAAGGTGTGATTGTAGCACAGGTAGGCATACTTTGGAGAGCTTCGGTCTAGCGAGCACGGGTAACAGCAGCAGTGTAGATGTGGTGGCATGGGCATCAGCACAGGCTGGCTGCCTGACTACGTATCCAGGCTTCCTGGAGGGCTTGTATGCTGGTTGCTAGCCCATGCCACCACAACTTCACTGCTATTGTTGCATGTGGTAGCTAGATTAAAGCTGTGCCGTACTATAGTCACACTTTCACGGAGTAGTGTAGACATTCCCAAAAGGGAGTCTTTGCGTTGACTTCAACGGGAGCACACAGCTCTCCCGTTACAGCAAACGGAAACCCCCAAGGTTTATCAAGAAGAACATCTGTCCTCCTTTGTATGATCTGACCTGCTGATAAAATATCATGAACAGTTCTACAGGGTGAAGCTCACTCTTTGGCTCTGGAAGCCTGATTTCCCAATGTGATAGTCACTGCTGACTATGAATGCCCCAACAGTTAAGAGGGAGTTGGGCACAGGGCAACAGAGATGACATCTTAAATGCCCTACACATTGGCATTTCCACTGAACAAATGGTTCCCTACCTGTCCATAACTGTTGTTCTTCTAGCTGTGTTGCACATGTCGATTGCACTGTAGGTGTCTGCGCTTTACTGCACAGCGTCAGTTTTTCCCCTTACAGCACCCACTGGGGAGTAGGAGCATTCACAGTTGCCTTGCTCACCACGTGCAGGCATAAAGGGCCTAGCCACTCTGACTTTCCTAAGTTCCTTCCTATGGGCAAGACTGCGACAGAGAGGGGAAGGAGAGGGGTTGTAGAACGGACATGTGCAGCACATCTCAAAGAGCAACCATTATGGACAGGTTAGTAATCCTTTTTAATTCTTGGAGTAATCGCACATATCCATTCCATTGTAGGTGACCCACAAGCAGTCCCAACTGGAGATGGGTTCGGAGTCTGTTTGAACAGGGGCTGGAGGACCACTCATCCAAGCTTAGCTTCGTCTCTAGACTGTTGAGAGAGGGTGTAGTGGGGGGCAAATGTGACAGGATGACCAGGATTGCTGCTTTTCAAATGTCTAATATGGCTTATGAGCCAGAAATACCGCAGAGGTTGCTTATAATCTACCTGAAGGACTCAGTGCTCTATCCAGCGGTTTCACGTTAGCCAGCTGGTAACAGGTGAATAAAACCTGATGTCAAAATCCTTTGTGTGGAAACACACCTGCCCTTCACTCTGTCCACAAATGCAATGAACAATTGAAATAAAGACATGAAATATGTAGTCCATTCCAGATAAAACGCTGAAGTCTTCTGATGTCTACAGTGTGTAGTCTCTTCTCTCCTTTACTACCATGAGGATTTGGGAAAAAGATCTGTAGGAAAATTGCTTGGCTGACATAAAAAGTGGAGACCACTTGCGTAAGAAAACTTGGATGGGGAGGATCGAGGTAGATTTTATCTATATAAAAAAAAAAACACATATATGGAGGTTCTGATACTAGTGCCCTCAACTCCCCCCCTCTCTTGACTGACGTAGTGGCTACTAGAAATGCTACTTTCATTAAAGTCTTATGGCTATTGGGTTGGAAGCAGGTATCCTAGGGTGGATGAAATGCTGATATAACCACTAGGGGTACCCTGACTGAGCTAAACAGCCCACCATACAGAAGATATTCTTGCTTCTATTCAGCATGTGCTGGAATATGAGGAAACCCTTTTCAGCCTTGGCCAGATGGAAAACCTCTTCCACTTGGCAAGGCAAGTTGTCCTAGTTGATGGTTTTCTACAATTCAGTAGCACCTCCTGCACTGCTCTAGAACAGGACTCCCCTGCCGATGCTAACCAGGAAGCATCCAGGCTGTCAGGTGAAGGGCCTGAAGATTAGGATGGAGGAGGCAGCTGCGAGTCTGTGAAATTAGGTCTGTGTAAATCAGGAGTGAGAATGGCAGACTGACTGTGAAAACTAGTGCTGACAGGGCCACACCCGGGCAATCAGTATCAGCCACTTCCTGGTACTGAGACCGAAACAAAAGCAGGCAACTGACATACTCCTGATGACGAGACCACCTAGGTTGGACACACAGGAGCCCACTTCAGAGTCTGATGAAGCAGAAGCCTCTTCCTGGGAGCACAGTGGTGCTGCACCTGTAAGGGACTGGTGAGGAAGGTTCAGACTCTGAAGAAAGGGGAGCCAGAATTTGTGGCTTCCCCCTAGATAGCACCACATTAATTGGTACCCTGTTGGCCAAATCCAATGGAACTGCCTGGTGCAGAGGGGAAGATGCTGATGACAGTATTTGGATGCCGGTGCTGGGTGACTCCAAGAGGTTTAACAACTCTCTTGCAGCCTCAAACACCTCAGGAGTAGATGGTACTGGGGCATGAGGAGATACCAGGAAAGGTGCTTCAGGAGCTGGTCTTGACAGCCCTGCACTGGCTCTGGAGTCAATGAACTCCCCTGTTTAGAGCTGTGCTCTGCAGAGTACTTCCTCTCTCAGTGCCCTGCTGGGTCTTTAGAACAGCTCAACCTCTTCACCTCTTTCAACTGTCTGGTACCGAGTCTGATTTCCCATCTCTCTTCTTCGGTACCGGTGACGCCGATCTGCCTCTCGGTAACAGTACCACCAGAGGTACATACTGATGCTCGGTACCCAGACCAAGGCAGATGGCTCAGATGGAGGAAGCAGCACCAATTCCAGCAGCAGATATTTTAACATGGCTATCCTGTCTTGTTTAGAACAAGGTTTAAACCCTTACAAATGACACATTTATCGCTCACAAGTCTCCCCCAAGCACTTGAGGCAGCTGGGGTGAGGATCACTACTGGGCACTGCCTCACCATAAGAGTGGCAGGACTTGAAACCTGGAAAGGGTGGCATATCTCCAGTGCCAGGTCCAGGACTGAGAACCGGTACTAGAGCCACTCAAACACCAAAACTACTTCAACTAGTCAATCAGGTAACTCACCAATACACTACACTAACTAGACAGGTACTAGGTACAGGATTTGACTAAAGACTTGCAGAAGCAAGGACAGGGAGCCCTCAACAACCATCACAGAGGGTAGGAAGGAACTTAGGAGTGTCAGGTGGCTCGGTCCTTTATGCCTGTGTGTGGTAAGCGAGGCAGCAGGGGGCGCTCCTGCTGTCCCGATGGGTACTTCTAAGGGAAAAACTCTCCAACCATCGTGCACTGGAGGGCACAAACACCTACAATGGATGCACATGCACAATCACTCGAAGAAGAACTACAGCTACTGCAAGCTTGTCCACAGTGGTTTATGTCGTATATATGCAGCCTAAACCCAAGACGATGATTTACCAGTGTTATGTCGTCTGCAGCTAGCAGCACAAACAGCCCTGCCAGAGCACCCACAGCCATGTTATGGTGGGCTGAACCCAGAGGTGACCTGGGGAGGGTGGGGGAGACCTACCAGCCCTCCCCATCAAGTGCCACTGCAGGGGAGGCAGAGTTTAGACCTTAGTCTCATCCACAAATAGACGCAAGCGAAAACCTTTGAACTTGGGGTCTAAATGCAGGCACCCAAAGGAGTGGCCACCTGCAGCTCCATTAAAGTCAACAGGCATGGGGGGTGTTCAAAACCTCTAAGTCAGGTCATTGTGCAGGGCACTGTATGGATTTAGGTGCCTACCTTTAGATGCCCAGCTTTGAAAAATCTACCTTGGGCCTCGTCTACACTAAAGGGAAAAGTCGATCTAAGCTACGTAATTTGAGTTACATGAATAGTGTTAAGTCAAATTGATGTAGCTTAGATCTATTTACCGTGGAGCCCACCTATGCAACGGGAGATGCTCTCCCATTGCCTCCCCTTACTCCCCTCGACCCAGTGGAGTACAGGAGAGCCATCGGCAGTCGATTTAGCAGGTCTTCCTGCTAAATCGACTGCCGAGGGATCGAGCGCCACTGTGGCTCCTCCGGTAAGTGTAAACAAGCCCTTGGAGACCCTACAGTAAGGGTCTGGGACAGAGGTGGCTGGTGGTCCGAGTGCAGGAGTGGGAATCATGAACTCCTGACTTCTAAACCAGGTTCATACACTGACAGCCAGTCACTTCACAGCTCTGATTCCGTTCCCCCAATGCATAATGAAAGCAATACAAGTTCTCTATCTCTTCATATAGCTACATATACAATACAGAGTTATCAGTGATACACCCATAGATTTGCAAGTTGATTTTTGGAGTCTATTTTTGGGAACATAGCCAAGGTTATGAGGAATATTTACATATTACTTTGAAGATGAAAATTAGTAAATGCCAAGTATTATTATAAAGGTTTCTAGCATTCAGTCTGTTTGGATTCATTTATACTCACAAAGAAATTTGTGTGGTGGGCAAAATTAAACATGGATCCCAGCAAATATCGACCGAAGACTGTCTATAGCTAGAACAGGTTCCATATTGCAAGTCAGCTCAGAGCAGCCTGGATCTAACAAGTTTCATCCATCTGTTCCCTACTCACTGTGACACTTCTATAATGATGCGAATTTAATACATTTAACATGATCCTGTTTATTACCGCAGTATTCGAGGTAGCTCTGGACTCCTGTATATGTACTTATGCCTGTAACCGAGGTCTCTGTGAAATGGAACAAACTGCACTTTGTAGTCACGGAAACTCCGAGATGGTGCAGCAATGTTATAAAGCTGTAGAAAGGAGACACACAAAAAAGTGAGGTACAAATGACACAATTTCAAAATTGTGCTGCAATGCTAGCCGGCCAAAAGTACACTTGCTTTATTGATACAGTGGGCTTTATTTAATTAAGATACGTAGTAATCTGGTGTACACTCCCACACACGGACGGGAGCAGAGGAGGCATTTTGGTGGGAGTAAAAGGTTAACACAGCACCCAGTAGGAACTGGGGGCTGACAGAGATGCACAAAGGGATATGTATCCACCACATATTTTGCAATGCAGAGAATCTTAGAATTACGAGTTGACCAGGCAACCACACACTTCATTTGAAAGTAGAAGTATGCAATCAGGAAGCAGCAGAGACCAAAAAGACCCCAAAGCCGCAAACAAATACAGTACAGTTCTGTGTTAAACTGCTAAAACAATAAAGTAAAAAAAAAGATTTGACAAGATAAGGAAATTCTTTCTGTGCTTGTTTCATTTAAATGAAGTGGTTAAAAGCAGCACTTTTCTTCTGCATAGTGAAATTTCAAAACTGTCCTAAGTAAATGTTCAGTTGTAAACTTCTGAAAGAACAACCAGACCATTTCGTTCAGAGCTACGAACGTTCCCGAAGTGTTCGTAACTCTGTGGTTCTACTGTATCTCTGTGGCTCTCACTTTGCGTCTCCATTCTCAGAGATCTCCTTTTACCTAATCATCTCCCCACCACCACCACCATCTAATGGACAATGCAGTAACTTTCCCAGCACAATTCTGCTTACAAAGGACAGTCAGTAGATTCAGTTGGACAAAACTGAGCTTTTGTAGGACAGTTATTACATAACTAACTTCGCTGAAATCAGCCTAAAGTCCTGAAAGAGATGAGCTGGCAGAATGAAGCTCAGGCCTCAGTATGAATTACGAACACCATAACTGTACACACACAAACAAATCCCAAACCACATTGGGCAATGGGATTAATTATAACCAGAGATCAAAGTTCCTCTGCCTTCAGCTAACTAACTGAGCAGCAGGTTGGTAAAGAACTGCTGCAATTAAGTTTCTATTTAGGTAAAATCTGCCTGGCATAGCATGGTTAAAACGACTATTTACAATGAATTTATTTACTAGTGTTTGAACCCTTGCATCCAGGAAGCTAAGGGGTATTCTGTCCATCTGTGCTCATTCTCTCTCATTCCTATTCTTGAGTTAGTTGAACAGTAACTCTTTTCCCCTAACTTCTCCCACAAAAACATGTTTTTTGGCAGGCTGAGAAATTCTTCACACCCCTTTCCCGTAGCAAGTACCAGATATTTGGAGGGCTTGTTTCAAATATATAGATAAGATTTGCCACCCAACATCTCATCCCTTCAGCACCACTCACTTTATACACCTCTGTCATTACTAAAGCTGCTAGTTCTTAACATCATATTGCTACCTTTTTCTGAACAGAATGGCATCATTTGTGTGGATGGTTGTTTAAGACGCCCATTTGATCGGAGGGAATAGTGTAACTTGAAGCAGATCGGTTATGATAGCTGAAGAAACGCACCTTCTTTCCAAGATGAAATGGTACAACAGGATCATCTTCAGCATGAAGAATAAGCAGCGAGCAGGAAATGTATTTTACACTGCAAAAAGGATTACAATTGTCACTAGGAATAAAAATAATCAAGTAAAGTTCTACGCTTAATCACTCTGTACATTCTGGTTACATTTTTGAAAAAAACAGATGCTTTCTGAATACTTGTCATTTCTGAGTAATATTTTGCCTTTCATAGACAAGCAGTTCTTTACTGTAGACTGTTTTAGAAGTGAGAAATAATTAAGATAGAGAAGCCAACAATTCACATCTATCCTTGCCCTTTGAAAAACAAGTTTAGCATCATCAAGCTAAGCTACAGTCACAATAATCAAATTCAGCACTTGTCCCTTCAAATGCAAATGGAGCCAATTATCTTTGGCTTATTGTCGCTCTTCTCAAACAAACACCACTAATAAATAAGAGTCCTATTCATATTCTGCAAAGTTGGCAAAAGTAAATACAGCACAGTGGATTGCTACAGAGTTTACTTTTAAAGCAATAAAGACTGAGCCCACTGTGTGTAACGAAACAACGAACTATTCTACTACACACTAATCGGAAAGTGTTTATTAGGGGAATCAGAAAGCTTTATGACCAACAAGTTTTGTAATTATATTTGGTGGGATTTCCAGGGAAGCTACAGTTACAAACAAGTTCTACACATAATTAACCACATTTCAGATTTTGTTCAAAACACCAATTAATATGATCTAAGCAAAAATGATTAATAAGACCATGGGAGAATCTGTTTGCTTGGGAGCTCATCACCCAATGGTAAGGTCAATAAGATAGTAGATTTTTTTTTTTTTATGATTATAAAAGAAATTACTGTGCTCTTATTACAAAGAAAGGGGAAGAACAGTCTAGTGCAGCAGTTCTCAAACTTTAGCAACCCGAGGACCCCCATTTTGATTTAAATTTTTTCATGGACCCTCAAGTCCCCCACTCAGCCCCAGGCCCCGCCCCCCACTCCCAGCATGTCAGAGACCCTGGGAGGGAGGGAGGGGGAGGAGGTGATTAGCAAGTCCAACGGATCCTCTTGAATACCCTCATGGATCCCCAGGGGTCCACGCACCCCAGTTTGAGAAACACTGGTCTACTGGCTAAGACAGAGGACTTGGATTCTATTTATGTTATGCCACAGATTTCGTGTGTGACCTTGGGCAAGTCACCTAACCTCTCTGTAGAACAGCATAATCCTCTACTGAGGTGTTGAGAGATTTAATTCATTGAGGTTTCTAAAGTGCTTAGATTCTTTGATGGCAGACTCTATAAAAGTGGAAAGTACGATTACAGAAAGCCTGGATCATGCCAGTTTATAACAGCCAAATGTCCAACTATCTAACTCTCTGAACAGGATAGTTCTAGTCAACGTATTAAATAGAGAAGTTTGTAAGAAACCAATAACCAAAGAAGTCGTATTTATAGACACCCATATAGTTTATCCCTTTTATGCACTCCCTTTAACTAGCTAGTCAGATAGGCTATTTCCTGTGCAAGGGAGAAATTGTTGGTTTGAACAGCACCTAGAATATGATTAACTGCATTAAAAAATGAAAAAGTAACCAAGAAAAATGATACTGATAGTTGTGTGTTGAAGTTTCCTGAGACGGAGCCAGACACCCACACTTTTATACACTTATGTTGCACCCAAGGCCAGTTAGAGCTGTTGAAACCTCCTTAAGCAAGTTCTAAATGCTTCAGCAAAAAAAGAAGAGATTGCAATTTGGTATATATTCCCATGGTGTTGGCTTTATTTTAGTCAGTCTCACCTACGAGTATATCACTGAGAGGGCTAAGTCATTACTTACTTCTCATCATTCGCAAATTTAATTCCACTCATTGTGATAGTGTCAAGGAAGAACCAGTCAAATCCAGGGAAGTATCTATATATCTGAATAAAAAAGTTGTAAGTATATGAATATACATATTCCACTGAACAGCAAGATAGACTCCTGCAGGGAACACTCCCGCCTGGAATAAGAGAGTATTATACACTACCAGATATCACATTGTTATTGGGGTATACGCAGCCAAACTCACAGGTACCGCTCGCTGCAGAGACACTTCACTGTTTGTCACTGTTTTGGCTACTAGTGCCCAGTCATGGATTATTTTAATCACCAAGCTGACATCAGCATTCCTGCTTGAGTCCTCTTGGATACCAATCTGCTGCTGTTTTACTCAGAATGTCACAAGAGCTGCCACAGGCTTGGCCACATTAGAATATCAGGCTTGGAAGGGACCTCAGGAGGTCATCTAGTCCAACCCCCTGCTCAAAGCAAGACCAATCCCCAGGCAGATTTTTGCCCCAGATCCCTAAGGATTGAACTCACATTAGCAGGCCAATGCTCAAATCACTGAGCTATCCCTCCCTCATTGACATGGCCTGCAGGTTTGCTTATTTGTGTGTTGGTCACCTTTGTTGGGTGTCAGAGCAACTTCACCACCAACCCTGGGAAAACAGAAGTCTGGCTGCTAGGAAGAGATTGACCATAAGGGGATTCACCCAACCGTCAGGCACCTGGCCTACACAGGAGAGTCACTAGCAAGTAATCAGGTTATGAGTTGTGGCAAAGCTTTCAGCCCTGCTGTTCCCATGGAAACCCACATGGCTGCACAGTGGGTGAAGTGTTTCCAGTTGCACTCCCTGGGCAGGTCTGGTCCTGCGATGTACTTGTAACAGCTACAGATGGCCTTGTGACCATGAAGATTGGTAATTATTTTAGTCCAACCTTCAAACAGCTGTACACCTAAATGTACATGCTCCTTTGTGCACTCCTGATTTAGGAGTAATGTGCAGAGGCCAGTTGGATCTGCATGTACATGTGCGTGTACACAGCTCCATGCCTCAGGCAGAAGTGCACTCATCTGGAAGTCTGGGCCATTTTAACTTCTTGGTCCAGCTTCTCCACCACATTCAGCCAGCTCAGAACTGCACTGGTTGGCTATGAAATGGAATAGCACTGCTTTAAAAGCCATAAATGGGGTGTACCCGGGCTGCATCTGATGCTCCTTTGAGCCTCCTCTGAGCGGTATCTGCACTCACACGCTACTCACTGAGAGTGTGCCAGTCATGCCTTTGTCAGCAGTGGACCATGCCTTTGCACTGGTGAACCCTGTGGTGGGGAACACACTCCCCACGGACATAGCCAAATTGGTCTGTATTTCTCACCTCTAGCTTTATTACTTTTCATTCCCAATTTTCCTTTTCTTGCACAAGACTCCAGATATGGTTGTTAATTATACTTTATTTCATTTGTAAGGTGCATTGCTACAAACGCATTTCGTGCCCTACAAGAACACTGCCAATCGCTAGGGGCTTACAGAACTCACTCAGGTGTGCTAGTACTGCCCACGAGGAATTTGTAAATGTGTTAGTGTTTGTGACTAGATACGAGGTAATAAAAATCGAAGTCTGTACTTGCCACTGAAAATGGATGGCTTTTTGCTTCTTCACGTATATTAGTAAATGGCGATTCCAGTATGAGGGCATCTGGAGGAGTTTCTGAAACAGGAGCACATAGCACAGCCCATTAAAGCACTAAACTCAGGTGAGTTAAGACAAAGCAAATAGACCAGAAGTGGCACCACAGCGGGGCAATCTTTATATGCTAGAGACGCTACAAGACAGGGTAAATGCGCAAAGTGAGACAATATTCTCCTCTCAGATGGAGTGACATGATTTACCCATTTCCTAATGGCTGAAAAGGTGTCTAAAATAATTACATGTGCCTCAGATCCTCCCTTGAACCACTGAGTTATGGCTGGGAAAGTGTGCAGCACAAATGTGCATACTGAGGTCATGGTCAAGCTCATGCAGTCATTTTAAAGAGCTGTGATGAATACTGGAAAGCTCTACAGTTGCATTTTTGGAATCGCGTAGAAGGGGTGTCTAAGGTAATTCAACCCTTATGAAAGCTGCCAAACCAAAACCTAAAATACTCCAGCTAGCCATAAGACAGTGAAAGTTCTGAAATAAAAATAAAATAAAATAATTTTTGGTAATACCACCACCGAAGTAGTGTGCCAAAGCTCACACTGAGGGATGCCACGGTTTGCATTGGGAAAGGCTTACATAATACTAAAAGATACATTTTGGGGAATTATGTTCCAAATAAGAGTATATTATACAAAAGCATAAGATAATATTACTTTTGCTGTAAAGTCAGACCAAGGTAACCAAGAAGCAGCTAGGGCCATAAGTGCAACTTGTGCCACACAGCGAGTGCCCCTTTCTCATTAGCCTTACCTCTTTCACAAAGACGCCTCACTAAATTTGTTGCAACTCTAAAAGAAAAAAAAATACATTTCGTATTAAATCAAGTCTTTTCATCACTCACTGCTAAAGAACCGCAGCAACTCAAAGCATAACATACTGTCACTTGGAAGATCCAGCTCCAAGACTGATCTCAAGACAGCTGCACTTCAAGCCAATGTCAGGGTTGGAAGTGTAGGCAACAGACAGTGAGTGGCTCAATTTACTAATGTTTTGCAGCAATTTTGAACACTCAGATACTGGACAGCCTTTCAGAGGGCTTAAAGAACACCTCAAAATACTTCCTCCTCTTCTCTACTGCTCTGTTTTATATGACTGGAGATTAAAGGAGCTGCTATTCAGCAAAATTCCACTTCCTTGGACATAGAGACAGTTGAGAGATGAGTCACATTTAATAAGATGCAGGATTTTTCTTAGGTTCAGACTGAGGGTTTGGCTACACTTGCAGCCGTATAGCGCTGCCGTGGGAGCATTCCCACAGCAACGCTTTGAAGTGCGAGTGTGGTCACGGCATCAGTGCTGGGAGAGAGCTCTCCCAGCGCTGTAGGTACTCCACCTCCCTGCGGGGATTAGTTTACAGCGCTAGGTGCTATGCTCACACTGGCGCTTTGCAGCGCTGTAACTTGCTGCGTTCAGGGGGGTATTTTTTCACACCCCTGAGCGAGAAAGTTGCAGCACTGTAAAGAGCCAGTGTAGCCAAGGCCACAGAATCTGCCTTCCCTAGTTCCTTATGCTTTGAGTCTTTCGTGGAGGTCATGGATTCTGTAGCTTTCTGGGACCTCTGTGACTTCTGCAGCTGCAGCGGCTGGTGTGGCTGACCTCAGGACCGCCTGAGCAGCTGGAGTGGCCCGAGGGCCAGCCACACTGGTCCTGGGAACTGTCCAGGAACAGTGGTGGCAGAGCTCTGGGCCACCCCTCAACCTGGAGTAACAGCATCCACTGGAACATACCCCTACCCCACCCCAGCACCTAAGATTTAGTTAGGGTATTTTTGGTAAAAAAAAAAAAGTCACGGCAGGTCACTGGCCATGATTTTTTGGTTATTTTCCACGACTTGTCCCGGATTTTTACTAAAACTACCCATGACTAAATCATAGCCTTATTCATGCTCCACACACACTCCTAACATGACCAGGATTCCCTCACTGAAACCTTCAGCAGACCACTATGCCCTTCTTTTCACACATTGCTCCCCAAAGGTTCTGCTTCCACAGGCTCTCCGGTCCTCTGACTACCCACAAACTCTCCTGTGCTGAGGTCACCAGTCTCTCTGCTGGCCCTCATTACCGCTGAGCCCCAGTGACACACACACACACACACACACACACTAACACACTCACTCTCTGGAATAGGTAACTGCTCTGGGATGCACAGATCAAGAGCATGCAAATTTCAGCTCACCAGGCAAGCCGAGACCTTGGGCCTTGTCTTCACTGCTATAAAAGCACTGGGCCTGACCTTACCTAGTTTACCTCACAATCTTCATTGTGTGTTTGTCATGGGACAGCTCATGCATATTAGTTCCCGCAAGGTAAACCATACACCTTTTTCAGCAGTGCAGATAAGGCCCTAAGGGAGGACTGTGGGGTGAGTGGAGGGAGAGAAGATGAAAGCTTACAAATTTCAGATAAATAAACGCTTACTAGTGAAGTGTGAATATTAAGTGTTACCCACGATTTGTGCGGTAGCAGGCATTTCAGCAATACAGAATCTGTGGCAATCTAAGCGTGACAATCATTTATAAAAATACAGCTGTTTATTAATTCAAGGCAGCACATTTTCAGACAGGAGAGAGACAGAAATATCTGAAGTGACAACTGCTTTTTACTGTATGGGCAGGGTTCTGGCAGGGTGTTTTGAAAAAAATTCCCTCCCGCTCCCCCTCTTAAGACCAGACATTTATTCTCTCTTGCAAATGTAAAATATCCAGGTACTTTCATTGCAGGCTTTTTCTATCAAACTACACACTATGATAGTCCAATGTCTACAATGGTGACAGATCTGGGAACACAAACCTGACAGTGTACCCATTCCTGTGGGGTAATTCCTCCTTTCAATTCTGGGAAGAGCTCTGCAATGTTATTAACAAAAATGTCAGCTCTCTCCAGAAATTCACTTAGTTCTAAAGTGCCACACGTTAAATTTGCAGCCAGCTTAATACAGTGTTTCCCAAATGGTGGGTCCTGACCCACAAGTGGGTTACAGGAAGGGTTGCCATGTCCAGTGCCGGATTAACCCATCACTGGGCCCTGGTCTAGGCACACACCCGCTTCTCCCAGTCCAGCTCTCATGGGAGGGTGTACAAGAATGAGCTGGGCCCACATTCACCCCTTAGAAGTGGCTCCTGTCCTGTGGGGCTGGGCCCGGTTCCCTGGTAAAGGCATCATGGTCTGGCACACACGGTCGCAGCATCACTCAGGTTTGGCCTGGCCTTCCCATGACAGACGAGCAGCCACACCAAACCTCAGTGGCCCAGCCTGTATGATAGGAGCCATGCTAAGCGATGAGTGCAAGGCAGGCTCACTCTCCAACTCCCCCTCCCATTCCTGAGGGGGTCTCCCCTGCCCGCAAATCAGTGTTAGTGTCCCGGCACTGGGGTGGAGGATGCATATATGCAATGGTGGTCACAAAAGACGACAAAAAGCAGTTGATTTGGTTGCCGTAAGTCAGTGGTTCCAAAACTTTTTACTATGAACCAATAGTCAGACTTTGTCTTAAATTACGTCACAATCAGCATCCTGCCAATTAAGGCAATGCATCCAGTTTTGCTGCTGCTTCTAGCTTTTAAAGAATTTTTCATACTTCATTTCTACAAGTGAAATCTCCATTTTAACAGCTTAATTGCCCCAGTGCTGATCTGTAAATCATGCATATGTGCAGTAAGTTAGTCTGAGAAATATTTTCTAGCTAAACAAAATTTTACCCTTTCAAGAGTGTATAGGATGGAATCCAAGGGGTATGGCTTAAAAAAAAAAAAAACACACCACACTCAACACGCTGGTATAAATGGGTGCAACTCCACTGTTGTCCAGGGAACTGTGCCTGCTTATACCAGTGACGTTTATTCCCACGATCTGCCCATTATTTCTCTCATTACATGACGCAATGCTGATCTTACTGCCTTCTAATTTCCAATCCAGTGCTCTGGAATTCTAGGATACATGTTCTATTCACTATCCTATTTCCTAAATTAAAAAGAGCAAAGAAGAAATTATTTTGCAGTGATTAAATTCAGATACAGACACAAACCAGAATGGATTACAGCTACTATCTACAAATGGCACTACCTTTGTCAAAGATATAGACCTACTTTGATTATTCTAGAGAGCTGACATCTGAATTGGAGGCTTACCCTGTGCCTAAGGAGTGCCCCCATATATAGACAGGATTGTCTCCACTTCTTGCTTTTATCCAGTCAAAAACGTGGAGTGCATCATAGGTCATTCCTCTCTCTGAGGGAGTGCCCACAGAATCTCCCCACCCTGAAACACAAACATTTTAAGTCACACCTAAGCCATCCAGCAAAATAAGGCATTTCTTATGCCTTCATCAACAAGCTGCATGCCCACAACTGTGAAGGTATCTGAAACATGAGAATACTCCTGCTTGCTGTATTGTACCTGCACACCAAATTAAAGCAGAAATGAAACACAAATACTAGCACAGCACAGTGTCTCAGTGTATCTTGCTTAAAGCCTCAGTCAAGCTTCTACTGTTAGAACTTGGCTACTGCCAGTTGCCAAGCAGATTGCGGGTTTGGCAAACAATGAAAGCAAGAGTTGGTGCTCCTCTTGGAAGCTAATGTTCCAGTAGCCTGCATTTCTGGTTCCACTATAGGCCAGTTCTTGCATGCAGAACGGCCACTTTCAGGTCTTAAATGCCTCTCCTCAGATTCAGATTCCAAGGCGAGAAGGGACCACTGTGGTCATCCAGTCTGATCTCCTGCCTAACAGCCCAGAGAACTTCATCAAAATAATTCCTAGAGCAGAGCTTTTAGAAAAACATCCAGTCTTGATTTTACAATGGTCAGCAATGGAGAATCCACCAGGACCCCTGGTAAGTTGTTCCAATGATTAATTCACTCTCACCATTAAAAATGTATGCCTCATTTCCACTCAATTCGTCTAGCTTCAACTTCCAGACATTGAATCATGTTAGACCTTTCTCTGCTAGACTGACGAGACCACTATTCAATATTTGTTTCCTATTTAGATACTTATAGGCTGTGATTAAGTCACCCCTTAACTGTCTCTTTGTTAAGCTAAATAAATTGAGCTCCTTGAGTCCATTACTATAAAGCATGATTTCTAATCCTTTAATCATTCTCATGGCTTTTCTATGGACTCTCTCCTATTCATCAACATCCTTCTCAAATTGTGGGCACCAGAACTGGACACAGTATTGCAGCAGCAGTCACACCAGTGCCAAATACAGAGGTAAAACACATCAGCAAGAGTAAGGAACAAAATTTCAAAACATTTAGAGATCAAGCATCCAAGAGAGGGGGTACAAGCTGTGCAGTAGATTCTGATGAGACCTTATCCAACGGTGTTGCTGCTGAGCTACAAGAGGTTGTTACTCAACAGGTGTTTGATACTGGTTCATAGATCAGAAAATCAGTATAATCCATGGCCGACTGTAAGTAGCATATTTATAAATATGGCTTGGGTCAAATCCATAAGCATCCCTCAACAAGCTAATGTAGGATTATACACTAACCCAGTCTAAGATGTTCATCTGGTTCTTTTGCAAGTTAAAATTAAAAGAATATGACAAGGAATTTTATGAGCTTTCGGAAATAATTTACATTTAAGACTTTTCCCCTTGAACAGCTGGTGTGAAATGCTCTGAAAGGGCAACAAGACGTTACTAGATCAAGCCTGGAGAAAAGATAATGTTCAGTTTGTGTGATTTAGGAAAAAAGAGTACTGAGCTAAAACAGACTATACCCTGCACCTCTTGTTAGCAGTGGAAGTTGTATGGACTTCCCTGCGTTACTAACAGTAGATGTAATGTACATTTTGCTGAGCAGAGCTCCAGACATCCACCTGTTGCAAAGGCCAGTGGGTGGCATTTCCAATGAACTGCTTTCAAAACTTGCCTTCTGGAAGTACAGCAAGTTGGGGAGGGTAGTAAAGAAACCTATACATGTCTGTATTTTTTAAGACAAAATCTGAGTGGTCAGAGAATAGATTGCTGCAGCAGTGTCCATTCAATCCATGAGTTGCAGGATGGTCCAGTGATTAGGGCTCTTGCCTAGAGCTGGGCAGACCTGGGTCAAATTACCTGCTCTGCACAGACTTCCTGGGTGACTACAGGCAAATCACACAGCCCCTCTGTGTCTCAGTTTCAAACCTGTAAACTGGGGATAATAGCACTGCCGTACCTCAAATTGATGTTGGGAGAATAAATGCATTAAAGACCGAGGCGTTCAGATACTATAGTGATGCAGGTCATATAAGTACCTGCTTTGAGAAGGGGAAAAGGTAGTAAGATCTCATGGTTTGTGCGCTACACAGGGAAAGAAATCAGAGAAACATTGGAGAAGGTAACGCATTCTACTGAGATTTTAAGAACTCAATGAAAATTCAAGAAATGTCTAATTAGTAACAGCTTCTGAAACTGTCAAAACAGCAGCTAGCTGTAAGATCAAAAGTAGCAGTTTCCAGATAAGACAGACAGAGCCAAACACAGCTTCCTCATAAATAAACAAACACTCACCCCGATAATCAAATGTGACTACATGGTAACCAAAGGAACTTAGAACCTAAACAGAAAAAAGGAAGCATTTAACACACAGCCACAAACATGAGTAACAGCTGTACTATCACTTAAACGTCACACCCAGCAATAGAGAACTTTGTTCCACACCATGTGTTCTAATTTATGGCATCGACCCAACATCCAGGAGAAGGGAATATACAATGATCCAGGCAAGGGCTTGCACACACCCAATTATTTCAGATTGTAATTTGTTTCTTTTTATTTCCCCAGCCTCAGAACAGAAAGGAAGAATAGTCCCGTGGTCAGGGTGAGGGCCTGGAACTCATGACACTTGGGTTCAATTCCTTGCTCTGCCACAAACTTCAATGTGCCCATCAGCAAGTCACTTAGCCTCTGTGTTCCCCATCTGTACAATGGGGACAATAGGGGTATTGTGAGGATAAAACACATTAAAGACAGCTAGGTGCTTGGCTGCTATGGTAATGGGAGTCATAGGAGTACCTAAGATTGACAGATCATTCCACAGAGGCATTTGTTCTACATGTGCTCCCAGAAGAGTCTGAGCATTTCTTTGTTACCCTCAGCTAGTTTTGATCACTACTCTACATTCTTCTCGATGCGATGGCTTGAAGCTTAACGTCACTTTTTGCATAGCCCCAGTAATAAAACTACAAGAGGAACCACTCAAAAGCCTCCGTCTTTTTAAATGTTCCCTTGAAGCATGAATGTTGTCTTTGAGACTGTAAATACTCACTCTCTTGGCTTTATAGTTTGCCTACAGACAGTGTCTTAAGGAAGTATTATTTTCATCTGTATGAACAGCAGCTTTAAGTTCTGGAAAACAATTGACAACACTTTGCCTTGTTTGTATCAGAGCAATCTGAAAAATCAAACAAAAATCCAAAAGGAGACAGATATCATTCCAGCTACAGCCTCTCCTCTGGAACTATTTTACCAATAGAGATTTCAAAATTCTGCTGCTGTCTACACCACGTCGCAATCTTTAGATTGTTCATGAAACAGTACAAAGGCTGCCTTATTTATATTATTCAAATGTACAGGCTGTTCCTACCCAGCTGATACATTGAATATATTTTGTGGATGCTTATGAATATTTAATGACATTAACATGTATGATAGATCAGAAGAGGTTGCTTTAATTTTTGAATGTTTTTAAAAAGCTCGAAAGTCTCCTCTAAAATATATTGTTTAGAAAACTGGTCTGTTATCATGAAGATTTATGTTTATGTCTTAGCACTGATGACCCTTGTAAAGTCTGTTGCAAACAAGTAAAAAATACCCACACGAACAAAGGAATTTGTTTTTAAAATGCCTTAGCAAAAGTGATGTTAAAGTTCCAGATCTTGACCACTGTGTACCAACTTACAACATTTTAAAAGGATCTGCAGGAGGCAAAGTCTATTTTGGCATTTTTAGGTCTTGTCTACACAAGAAAGTTGGAGAAATCAGGGTATCTCCTTTGCGTGAATACTTTGAAACGAAGAGTGGCCTGTTCTAGTCACCAAAGCCAGGCACATGGCTATTCGCTTTACAAGACTGACTTACTCTGACATATTCAGTGTGGTGTGTTGGGGAAGAGCGGGTAAAGGAAAGGCTGGCTTTATACATTTTTCAAGAAATGTAAACAGAACCTCTTTGCTACAATGCCCCTGGATGGTACACATGACAATGTCTTCCCTACAACTGTTTGTGCTTGTGTCGAATAAATACGTAGTTCCAAGACACAATGCTCTTATTGTTTCAATTACTGCTGTGAATAGGACAGGCCTGTGATACGCAGAACAAAGAAGCCTGGATCAGCTCTCCAACACCACAACAAAGGTCACCAATAAAACAGGGTGACAGTAATCACGTATAAGGGTATGATTGCATCGTGGAGGTTACTGAAGTCATGGATTCTATGACTTCCAGAGACCTCCATGACATTGGGGCACCACAACAGCCCAGCCTACGTGGGACTCCTGCAACTGACCAGCCGGTGCGGGCCCCCAAATGCCCCAGCTGCCACAGGCACCAGGGGGACCCTGGCAGGTCCCCAGCCCTGCAGGGTGACAGGGAATTCTCTCCCACCTCCCAGCCCTGCAGGTGGGGAAGGATCCCAGAGCTCTTCAGCCATCCCTGGCAGCAGAGGACTCTGGCAGCTGCTCTCCATCCCCCATCTCCCAAACCCCACAGGCAGTGGTGCCCTCCCAGCTCTTGGCCCTGCAAGGTGGCAGGGGAAATCCCTCCCCAACTCCCAGTCACTGCATTCAGCAGGGAAGGGTGCTGGACCCTCCTCATTTTGTCAGGGATGTATTTAGTACAAGTCAGGGACAGGTCACAGTTTCCATGAACTTTTGTTTACTGTCCATGACTTCTACTAAAAATATCCGTGACACAATTGTAGCCTTAATCATGAAGCAATTGCCAGCTACATTTCTTTACTTAAAACTAACCATAACAGAGCCATGGACAGGCCTTGTTTGACTATAAGGATGGCAATCTCTGTCGCTGGATGTGTGCGGGAATGGAGTTCCCTTTTCCTAAACAGGGCAATCCATAATCATGTAAGTACTAGGTGCCTATATAGTACCTTTCATCAGCTAATCCCAAAGTGCCTTAGAAATTATTATGGCAGGACACCAGGGTGTGTTTAGGGAAGGGGCAGAAACTCAACTTCAACAGAGAACTGTCAGTGGATATCGCAGGTATGTCCCCATTGCCACATCACCATCTTTCATATTGGTTTTAGCAGGGACATGTCTAAAGATTTGCGTTTTCTTTTTCCCTGGCAGCACCACCCAACTACCGGTGCTGAGAAGGGATGCTCTCCTCCATTTCTCTCTCTGTCCACTAGCTTACTTATTGTTGTTTCTCAATTTTTCTAGCGATGTCCTTCATATCCCACCAAAATAATCACCCCTGTACATCTGATGCTCATCTATTTTCCATGCAGCAGAGTGAAGTTATCTTGATCTCGTTACTGCAACCTGCAAGATACACCAAGTTGCTCAGAAATTTGTAATCTGGGCAAGGGAAGTTAGGGAAAACTACCTGAACTGCTCCATCTTTTCTAAGTACCTCTGGTATTTTCCAGACTCTGGGCAGCTTCATTGATGCTCAGAACCTACAGGTAACCCAAAGAAAGGGGCCAGAACCTGGCCAATTTCAATTTGCTGCTACATGCACTTAGAGGTTTCTTTTTCACATACCACTGACAAATGGACCAAGGATAATTTTTGAATCCAACTGTTGCAACGTATTTTAGATGAGCTGACTGAGGAAGGCAGGTTAAGTGGCTTGTCTAAGGTCATACAGCAAGGCAGCAGCAGAGCCAGGACTAGAACCCAAGTGTCTGGACACTCAGTCCTCTGCTATATTCACTAGACTACGCACAGGCTATTTATTCAGGAGCTGTGGTGAGGTTTTTAAACAGACATTCCCTGCGCTTCTTGCTCAAGCACACAATAACTACAATGCTAATTTGTCCGTTTGGGCAAATGGAAATTGTTTTACAGTATCCAGCGGTCCCCAGGAAACTAAAAACCGAGATGATATTTTCATTACGTTCTCTTTAAACACGAGGTGCCATCTTGCCAAAACTCAGTTGACCTTTGTTTTGGAGGAAAAGGAACAATCATCTGCCTCTTTTGAGTTGACAAATAGCACTGGAGAAGTGACCTGAATTAAGAAGGTTTTGCTAAAGGGAGTTTCACAGGATAAGCAGCATGGCAATCAGATCATTTTACAGGCGCCAGAACTCCGATACCAATTATAAAGGGAAAGACATAATGTATAAATCCAGGAAATAATACTCATAGGCTTGTCACTAAAGAATAGTAGAACTATGGTTCGTTTTACAGAAAAGTACAAGACGACCAGGATATTTTACGATGACAGGTTTAGTGCTTTTATTTGCTCAATCTGTGTAATGCAACAGTTTGGAGGAAGCATGGAGTCACTTACCTTGTAAAGTTCCACACGGTGATCCCCTCCTCTGTGAAAGGAAATTTAGGGAAAGAGGAGGAAGAGACATTAGTATTCAAGCTTCCAAAGGCACATATCTTCAGAGTTGTACTTTTTTCCTCCAGGTCTCTAATTAAATATGGAGAAATGCTGATATTCTGCAAACATACATTTTAAATACCTTACCTAACTTCTCAGCCATTTACCTTGAGAAGACAACCACCCTTAGTTTCATTACTGGACAACACAGCAAGCATTCATTCCAAACATTGTCTTCCTGCCCAGCTCCCACAAACAAGTAATAACATATGCTGAGGGAATTCCAGGTCTACCAAGAAAATGGAAGTTTTTGCTGGTTTGTGACACGCACTCCAAAAAACCCAAGCCAACTCTATCAGGAATGATTTTAAAGTTAAATCTCAACTTGTCCTTCACCTTAAGATTTCAGTATTAGCAAACCACGTTGCTAATCCATGGCAGAATCTCCAGTGAAGTAGTGTTAACAGATTTGGCTTCAGATACTGCACTGATGTAAAAATAATGCTGAAATATCTAGTTTAGGGGTGGGCAACCTATGGCACACGTGCCAAAGGCAGCACACAAGCTGATTTTCAGTGGCACTCTCACTGCCCTGGATCCCGGCCACCAGTCTGGGGCCTCTGCATTTTAACTTAATTTTAAATGAAGCTTCTTAAACATTTTAAAACCTTATTTACTTTACATACAACAATAGTTTAGTTATATATTATAGACTTATAGAAAGAGGCCTTCAAAAAACGTTAAAAATGTATTACTGGCCCGCAAAACCAATTAGAGTGAATAAATGAAGACTCGGCACACCACTTCTGAAAGGTTGCTGACCCTGATCTAGTTTCCACTTACTGTACTGTTCAACTTGGGCACAGCATTAATAGTTTGCCTTGTAGATTTCCCTCTGAAAACATACACACCTAGGCCTGCCATGAGATCCAGTGGCTCTGCTGGTATAAATGCACACAGTGACTGGAAAGAACCGTAAGGGTTGGATTTTTTTAAAAAACAAACATACTCCATCTCAAACCAAACAAACAATACATTCAGGGAGCACGCAGGAATATTTACTGGGGAAGCTACGTTCTTTAGCCTAACTGATGTCCTTTTGCAAGTTAGTTTGTCCTCCTACAGCAGTGTTCCAGAACTAGCAGACTACAAATGACCTTGGACCTTCAGTTCATGCAGCTAAGTCACAAATATAGTCTTCTTCAATTAGAAAGACACCTTGGCACATTAGGTTGGTCGTCTACCAGCAGCACAACACTGTCATAAGGAAATCAAAATATGTTCCCTAAACTTGCCTAGATACCCAACATACTCTGACTCCTTTCTAGCCAGTGTTGAGATAGTATAGACATGATCCAAAGGAAGCTGCTTGCAGCTTCGTCAGCTAGACGAAAAGCTGCTGCAGCTCAGAATCAATCAGTGGTTAAGCAGTGTGTTCAAACAATAGGGACAAAATGAGGGGCAGAAAAACCCTCTCTCCAGACAAAAAAAGAACAATAAGGATGAAGAGTGATGTTCTGGTGCACTTCTAACCACTGTCCTTCCCCTTGATCCTTCACAGCCACCCGGGGTTCAGAAATATAACTGATCATTTTTATGTATTTTCCTACATCACATTAAAAGGCATATTCTACAGCAAAGTGACATGTATCTTGTCTCAGAGTCCAGAAACAGCTTTTGGGTTTTTCCTTCCACACCTCAGTGGATAGCAGACACAAAATTTCAATATTTATGGATTTCAGCATTTTTAACAGTAAGTTATGTGTATCTGGGTGTGCACTGTAGAAGGACATAGCAATATCTATTAGAACTGAATGGCAAAGAGAATCAGGCTGTACCATTTTCTTTTTAGCACTGGAAAAGAATTGTGAAATGCATGCATGATTCCATAGTTCAGCTTTTAAATTTTGTGACACCTGGAGTTGCCAAGCAGTGACTCCAATCTGTATATTATATGTAGGTCCTGGTAACAGCTTCCATTATTACAGGATGCTACACCAGGAGTAGACAACCTATGGCACGGGTGCCAAAGGCGGCACACAAACTGATTTTCAGTGGCACTCACACTGCCCAGGGCCTGACCACCAGTCCAGGGGACTCTGCATTTTACATGAAGCTTCTTAAACATTTTAAAAACCTTATTTACTTTACATACAACAATAGTTTAGTTATATATTATAGACTTATAGAAAGAGACCTTCTAAAAATCTTAATGTATTACTGGCACGCGGAACCTTAAATTAGAGTGAATAAATGAAAATTTGGCAAACTACTTCCGAAAGGTTGCCGAACCCTGTGCTACACTGTGAATACAAGGTTGTAGGAAAAAAATAGATCATCAGACACAGCATGATCATATAATTGACGATTGTACTGTAAT
The DNA here is from genome assembly GCF_003597395.2 of Chelonoidis abingdonii. Lineage (NCBI taxonomy): Eukaryota > Metazoa > Chordata > Testudines > Testudinidae > Chelonoidis > Chelonoidis abingdonii. The sequence goes on from NC_133771.1 coordinate 217,375,351, forward strand.
ATATATGCACAAAAGGTTGCCAAAGTTGAGTTTGCTCATGCCTTTCATGAGTTCAGAGTGCTTAGCCTTGCAAACTTATCTGCCATTGCCTTAGGTTTTTGTACGGAATAAGACACTGCTAAAACAACAATTTGGACAGAAAAATGAGCCCTTCCTGAGATGAAAAGGCTATTAAGGTGCAATAGAACCTTCATTACCAGTACAACCAAATCAGGGGACTCTGCTTTACATCACTATTGTAACTGGAAGTGTACAAAGAACCTTAATAGTATTCCATAGTCATACTACAGCAGGTCAGGAGACAGCTTTGCTATAATTGTGTTCCCTGTAGTGTAGACACTCTCTAAAATGGATGTTGGCTTTGAAAGTACATGAGTGTTAATGAACTCTGAAATGTGCCAATACACTTTGGAATATACAGATTGATAAGGAATAGGAGAAACACACACACACACACGGGAAAGTCAAAGTGCTACAATACACAGCGGTAAGATGGTAAGCTATTCCACACATCTGATAATGGTTTTTGGCATCCCAGAACAAAGCCCTGAGAATTTACACACACAAATAGGCATTGTGACGGGTTAGATCACAGAACCCCCTCTTGGGAGCTGCCACTTGATGTGCCAAGACTACTTCTGTCCCTGCTTTCCTCCCTGCCCTCGAAGCTTAGGACTTCAGTGCCCTAGCCAGACTCACCAGCCTGCTCCTTGGTTTTTCTTTCCTCAACATTATGAAATGATAAAATGAACTGACGGCAGCAGCTGGCATTCATGTTTCAACAGCATATAAGGAAAGTGTCGTAGCCAACTTCTCACCGCTATTTTCATACCGTCATTTACATGGCCAGACATTTGACAATGCTGGAAATGAATGCTCCCTTCCCTCCCACACTTGGCCCAGTAAGTTCGAAAGCCTCTTGCCACTCCGAGAAGCATAAGGAACACTAATCCTGTCCCTCTCATACCCAGACCTCTGGATGAAGGACCATGATAGATAATGCATTGGAAAGGCAACTGATGACAACTCATTCCAGCAGTAAAACCGACAGTAGTCAGTTCTCCCTTCCCCACACTTATTAAATCCAAAGAATTTCCATTTTTAAAAACAGGTGTTATTTTTTAACCCACAGAAACAAACTGCTCTGGCATTATTTGGCCCAATTTTGCAACCCTATGTAAACAAGAAAAAATAAAATGGAAGAAATGCTATCCCTCTTTATAACTGATGCTTGTTCCTTACCTAGTTCCTGCATTTCCGTGCAAGTAAAGGATTATAGGATAGTTGTATCCCAAAGTGTCCTCATACCACGGCTGGCCTTTGCCTTGAGCATCTTTCCATAAGGCTGCAGGAACTGTGTGCCTAGGTACAAAGACAGAAAATTAGTATTGCTTGGTTACTCAACTTTTCACACTCTAGATCAAAGATTTGTTTACCTCAGTAGGACTCAAGTGCAGCCGGACACATGTAAGGCGCAAATTAATTTAGATATCAACTAAGCCTTTGAAACAGCAAACGCTACATGCTACAGATCTGTACTTTTCAATCCATTTGCACTATACTATAGCTCAGTGGTTACAATACAAGTAGGTAGAGTCAGGCCAGCTGCTGTAATTTTCCCATCTAGCTCGGGAAAGCTCAAGATTCAGCTTCTAAAAGTAGTCTTCACCAAAGCTCTCCTTTAAGGCAATGAATAGGAACATGTCTCCATGTCTTGCCCCAAAATTTCCTTTTTTGGAGTCACGAGGTCCTTTGGGTCCTCTGCTCTATACAGGCTTAGAGGTAGATCAAACTTGTCAGCGGACAGGGAAGTGTAGCTCCACCTCTGAGCCAGCTGAGACATTTTCATAGCCTCGGGAAAAAAACTAAGCACTCCCTGGGTGTGTCATCACTTCAAAAAAAAAACAAAACCCACAGCACCAAGTCTCAGGGCCCAGGTCAAGACTATGAGGCTAAAAATAGCAACTTTTGACATTCGGACTTGGGCTGGTGTGTCTACACTGCTATTTCAATCTCATTTATAATATCTGTATCCCATGTGATACACTAATATCACAATAAGTGTTTTCTCTGTAATCACTAAACATGAGAGAAGGATGGATGGAAGAATAATTTATTGTGTTCTATGGAGCCTGGAGTTAATCTTTAGTATGAAGGCAGGGTCAGTTCAGAGTGCTACTTTAGCCTTATGGAACACGCAGTATTGAAGCTCAAAAAAGCTCCTAACTCAAACTGCTATGAGAGATGGCTGTCATCTGAAAAGGCCATTTTAATGGTTAGAAAGTAAGGGGGCACCTTCACAAGTGGTTCAAACAAAGGGCCTGTAGTGATCCTGAGAACCAAGTAAGATCCCACGGAAGAGCTTGATGCACATCAAGAGGATGCAGAAGAGATGCAGCTCTCGTAAGAAAAGCTGGACATCTGGGTAAGATGAAATTCACTACTTGTCTATTGCACTAAGCATAGCAGACAAAGCAGCAACTTGGCCTTTGTAAGTCTGAACTGCCAGACTTAACCAGAGTCCATTTTGAAGAAATCTGAGAATATGTTACACCAATGCAGATGTGGGGGGCGAGACCTTGCTCCTAGCACCAGTGGTTAAAGCTCAACCAGGCCCTTGAATTTGCTGAATTAGATTTATTCCTGGGAGCCAATAACCTCTCTGGTTTAAGAGGCTCTGTTCAAAAATCAAGCAGTTAGTTTAAAAACCTGATGCATGACTGGCCCTTGTAACAGCAGATCCCTCCTGGATGGAAAGCAGATGGGAGGACTTGGTACCATGTAATGAGATCAGCGAACCAAGGCCTCTTGGCCACAATGGAGCTATCAGAATTACCAGTGCTGCTTCTTTCCTGATCTGATCTTGCACTCTGGGGAAGAAAGGCAAACATCAGCCCCTCTGGCCATCACTACAACAAGGCATCTGTTGCCTTGGCTCTGTGATTCCAAGAGAATAATACTGAAACCTTGTGTTTCAGGTGGGAGGCAAGCAGATCTGTCGCTGAGAGACTAAGGATATGTCTACACTTAAAATGCGACAGCAGCATAACTGCGCCACTGTAGTGTTTCAGCGTAGACATTATCTACACTGATGGTAGGGTTCTCCGGTCAACGCAGATAATCCATCTCCCTGAGAGAGTCAGTACCTAGGTCGATGGAAGAATTTTTCCATTGACTTAGCACTGTCTACTCTACATGGAGACTTAGGTGAGCTTAACACCATTCAGGGGTGTGGATTTTTCACACACTCCTGACTGAAGTAGTTAAACCAACCTAATTTTCTAGTATAAGCCAAGCATAAGTTTCTTTACCAGGAGATGAAACACCTCTGGGTGTAGTTCCCATTATGGATGATTTAACTTCTGCCTACTGAGCCAGGTCACCTGTAACATTCCATTCTGCCTTGGAAGTGAAGGGAGCAAGTTGATTGCAGATTGTCCTTTGCTCAAGGCATCAGGAAGTGAGTTTCTCTTTGAAGGAGTGTAGACCTTGTTCCCCTTGTCTGCTGATGTCTGACATGACTGACTAGTGTTGTCTGTCCTGATCAGGATTTGAGATAAGTCCAGCTATGGAAGAAGAGCCCTGAGACCATACTGAACTGCGCTGAGCTCTTGCCAGTTTATGCTGTGCTTGTTCTCGTTTGGACCAGATCACTTGGCCAAAACTTGACCCCATGTGAATGACCTAAGAATCTTCATAAGAACATAAGAACGGCCGTACCGGGTCCGACCAAAGGTCCATCTACCAGTATCTGTCTTCCAACGGTGGCCAATGCCAGGTGCCCAGAGGGAGTGAACTCAGGCATGATCAAGTGATCTCCTCTCCTGCCATCCATCTCCATCTTCTGATGAACAGAGGCTAGGGACACCATTCTTTAACTTCCTGGCTAACAGCCATTTATGGACTTAGCACCATGAATTTAACCAGTTCCTTTAAACATTGTTAGTCCAGCCTTCACACCTCCTCAGGTAGAATTCACAAGTTGACTGTGCGCTGTGTGAGAGGCTTCCTTTTGTTTTAAGCTGCTATTAGTATTATTATGTGTGCGTCCTATTTTGTTTATGGCCTCAACCTTTTTTACCCTGCTTCTTCTGCGCATGTCTCATATCCCCCCTTAGTCTCGCTTTTCAAGCTGACAGAGCTAGCCTCTTTAATCTTATTCCTCATATGGACCCTCTCCAAACCCCTATCATTTTAGTTGCCTTTTCTGAACTTTTCTAGTGCTAAAAATATCTTTTTTGGAGTGAGGAGACACATCTGTACACAGTATTCGAGGATGTGGGCAATCCATGGATTTATATAGGACATAAGAATACCGTCTATTCTCTATCCCTTTCTAATGATCTAAATCCTGTTTGCTTTTCTGAACGCTATGGGGCACTGCGTGGACATCTTCAGAGAACTATCCCAATGATACAAAGATCTTTTTCTCTGACTCGTTGTAGTAATTAGCCCCTCATTATATTGTATGTATAAGTTGGGGTTCTTTTTTCCATGTGCATTACTTTACATTTCTTACAATTTAATTTCCATTTTTGTAGCCCAGCTACCTTAGTTGGTGAGTCTTTTGAAGTTCTTCACAATCTGCTTTGGTCTTACTATCTTGAGTAGTTAGATCTCTGCAAAACTTTGCCATCCTCACTATTTCATCCTTTCTCCAGCTCTTTTGAATAACTTGTAGGATTTGGTCTTACGGACTGACCCTGGGAACCATAGATTACCTCTCCCTTTGGAATTTACCTATTCCACCCTTATGTTCCTGTCTTTTAACAGTTCTCAGTCCATGAAAGGCTCTTCCTTTATGCCATGACAGCCTAATTTTCCGTATAGAGCCTTTGGTGGGGATTGTCAAAGGCTTTCTGGGAAACTAAGTACAACTATGTCCATGGATCCCGTTGTCCACATGTTTGTGGACCCTCAAGAATCTAATAGATTATCAGACACAGATTTCCTTACGAGAACCATGTCGTTGACTATTGCTCAAACAGTTTAATGTTGCCACCCATGAGATAGATTATAAGTGAACGCACGCAGCCGACGCCCGTGGGGAGGAGACACCGCGGAGTCGGCAGACTCCGAAGGGTTTTTCTCTGTGTCTGAATATTTTAATTCTTAAACTATTGTTTCGACTAAATTTGCCTGGTACAGACGTTAAACTTAAGGTCTTGTAAGTTGCGGATCACCTCTAGAAGCCCTTTTTAAAATATTGGCGTTACAATTAGCTAACTCCAGTCACCTGGGTACGAGACCGATTTAAGAGCGCAGATTTACACCCTTTAAATAATCGTTTCACACTTCATATTTGATTCTTTCAGAAACTCTTCTTTGCGTGAATGCCATCTAGTACCAGTGACTTGTTAATGTTGAGTTTATCAATTAATTCCAAAACCTCCTCTAGTGACACTTCAATCTGTGACAGTTCCTCAGATTTGTCACCTACAAAAGCCGGCTCAGGTTTGGGAATCTCCCTAATATCCTCAGCCGTAAAGACTGAAGCAAAGAATCCATTTAGTTTCTCCGCAATGACTATCATCTTTAAGCGCTCCTTTTGTATTTTGATCGTCAAGGGGCCCCAATGATTGTTTAGCAGGCTTCCTTCTTCTGATGTACCTAAAAAACATTTTGTTATTACCTTTGGAGTTTTTGGCTAGCCGTTCTTCAAACTCCTCTTTGGCTTTTCTTATTACACTCTTCCTGGGTTGAGATACTTTTGCCACGATAGTGTAGGCAGGGACAGGAGGAAGCTCTGCAGTGGCCTCATGTGAGCACTGGCCCACTAAGAATATCCACCCGGGAGACCACCAATCACAGAAGAGACAGAAGCGTACAAATGGGAACTCCCCTTGAGAGGCTAACTGTTTTCATAAGATTTCACTACTTCTCTCTTTCCTGCAACAAGCAACTTTGTAGAGGACCAGGCCTGTTCCCACTCAGACACAGGAATACTCAGAGCCTTAACTGATTCTTTCACAAAACTATACCTCTGCAGCATCCTTATTGCTTTGGTGGCACAAAATGACAGACTCCAGATGAGGCCTGGATAAGGTGGCCACCCAGGAAGGGGGAACATATACCCTGTCCTTTCAAGACTGACATTAACTTTACTAGCAATTTCATAAACGTTTGCAGTGCTGTTGCTAAACCAAATGGCAAAGACTCATACTCATAACTCTGAGTTCTGACAGCAAAGCTTAGGCAGCATCTGAGAGATTGTCAAATTGGGATATGGAGATAGGCACACTTCACATCTACTGATGTGAAGCTAATGTGCCATCCATCTGTCTCAAAGTTTGATTTTATTGTATGGCTCTGTTGAGATACTTGATGTTGACAAATGCTCTGAAGCCTTCTGATTTTTTTTTTTTTTTTTTAACTAGAACAATACGGCATAAGAAAGAGGTATCTCAGACAGCCACAGAATGCCTCCCCTTGATCCTCCTCCTCCCCCCTCATGGAGAGGAGGACATTCAAAGAGAGTCATTGGTTATCTGCTGCATTGAAAGATAGGGGTGGGCTTATGCTTATGGCAAGGAATAGCCCTAAGGCACAGCAGGGCTGGGCGGAGAGCATGCTGTGGAACGGAGGAAAGGGTTAGCCCCAATGGTCCCTTACCAGGTTTTCTTTACTCTGTCTCTGGCTCCCTGCCGCCACTACAGCAGTTGCAGGGGAAGGGCTGGGCAGCTGCTGCATGGTGAACAGACATGGCTGAGAGAGCAGGCTCCAGAGGCTGGATGGAAAGCCACCCCGTCCCATTGCACAGTGCTTCAACCTACACTCCCCATGCACTGTGGTTGGGGGGAAAACAAGGGAGTCACCGCTTGCTGTTCCCTGGAACGTTGTTGTCACCTGCACCAAGGCCAGGGGATTTTGCCATGAAGGTGCTGCCACTGCTTGCAGGGAGCTGTCCTGTGAGGAACGGAGATGGTAGGAAGCCCTGCCCCTGCCTGGGCATTTGAGAAAGGCCTGGGTCTCCAAGAACAGGCACAGACCATCATGCAGGCCCTCAATCAGCAGGGAAGATGCAGGAGACAGCGTCTCGTTTCCTCTCAACCTTTTCTGCCAGGCTGAGTTCTGTCTGAGTGAGGAAGGGTACAGAGAGAGTCCCAGCTACCAAGGAGAAAGAAAATCCTCTCTGCCAATAAAGACAGATCCTGACTGGCTGGAGATTTTAAGCCATATTTTCCCCCCTTTTTTTCTTTAAATTTGCTCTGCAGAAGGAAGGAGCTAGTCTGCCTGCAGCTGGAAAGGCAGACAAAATCTGGCAGTTTCTCCAAAGGGGAGCCACATGTCCCCGTCTTTGACAGGTTTGGTCTACCTGCAAGGATGCACAGACCAGACTATCCAATGTCATGAATCTGTGGACCTCACTACAAATAAAGAATGTGATGTTATAGGCCAGAGGTCGGCAGCCTTTCAGAAGTGCTGTGACGAGTCTTCATTTATTCACTCTAATTTAAGGTTCTGTGTGCCAGTAATACATTTTAACATTTTTAGAAGGTCTCTTTCTATAAGTCTATAATATATAACTAAACTATTGCTATATGTAAAGTAAATAAAGTTTTTTAAATGTTTAAGAAGCTTCATTTAAAATTAAATTAAAATGCAGAGCCCCCTGGACCAGTGGCCAGGACCTAGGCAGTGTGAGTGCCAATGAAAATCAGCTTGTGTGCTGCCTTCGGCACCCATGCCATAGGCTGCCTACCCATTATAGGCTATTATTGCACCATTCAGAAGAGGATACTCCTTCCAATCAGTTCAAGATTGAAAGACTCCCCTCATCCTATCACTGTGTCAGTGTGTTGACACACAAACTACAGTGCAAATTCAAACTGACTCCCAGGATTCATCAATTTGACTTCACTGGGTGGATCATAAAAACTAGCCCCATCTCACCTCACCCCCCAGGAGCTGATATAGTGCCTAACCTTTCCTTTAGCTGGTTGCTACTCTTACACACATCTCAACTCTGTAGTGAGTATGAGAGGTGTAGCCGTGTCAGTCTGTATCCACAAAAACAACGAGGAGTCCAGTGACACCTTAAAGACTAACAGAATTATTTGGATATAAGCTTTCGTGGGTAAAAACCCCACTTCTTCTCCATGCATCTGAAGAAGTGGGTTTTTTACCCATGAAAGCTTATGTCCAAATAAGGTGCCACTGGACTCCTTGTTGTTAACTCTGTAGTGATCTCTCTTCCTTTTAAGCCAGAGGGAACTTTCTTCATAGTTATAAAAAAATTGAAAAAACAAACAAACAAACAAAACAGGGGCAATGAGAGAGAATAGAAAGCTATCAGTAGAGGCAGATGTTCAAAACTAACTCACTAGCCTAGTCACCTTGAAAGCTGACCAGCTCAAAAAAAGTTCATGCAGCACCAGTCACAACATCTGTAAGCCTCAGATGACTCACTGAGAATGCAAGAACTGCCTATAGTTAAGCACCTTAATTTCTCCTTCATGAGCTAAAAAGTAACAACTGAAATTCAGTTTAAAAAAAAACAAAAAAACCCAATACCGATTTGTGCTGGTTAGAATGTGAGCAAAGCCTTTTCATTCCACCCACTCTCCAGAGAACATTTCTCCTCCCACACTCTGATCCTCGGTTTCTACCTTCTGCTGCACTGATTTTACAAAACAGAAGAACATGAACAAGACACGGATGATGAGCAAACCTTTAATTCACCAGCTCGCCTCTACATTCTGGGGACATAACCAGTCTAGCAATGCAGAGCAACACCTTCAAATTTCCAAATTAGAAAACTTCCCTGCATTCGTGATCTGTCTATGTTTCACATGCTGCTAAAACTTAGTTCAGCTGAGGTCCAGAGATTTACATACCTTTTAGCATGGACTCCGCCCCTAAGCTGAGAAAGAAACACACATGCACAGATGAAAACAAACAATGGCCATGACCACTGACTAGAAAGACAGTTGTTGAGAGACAGGGTTCTGCACTGGGATCCAAAGTACAATCTCCACACTAAGGATGCAGAGGACGTGCTAAGGGATGTCAGGGGGAGCATAATCCTACATACCAGACTCCAATGGTTACATCCTCCTCTGGCTGAAGGTAATAATTATAGGTGTGGTTTAAGCCTTGATCCTGGGGCCTTTTCAAGTCAATGAAATATGGAACCCTCACTGAAACACAAAGGAAAGAGTAAAGCGTAAAAGGTCAGAAACTTGAACTTTTAAATTCTATTTTATTGCAAGTCAACACTGCTAATTGCAGTGCAACTCTAAAACCTGGCCAAAAAAATCACAACATGTTTGGAGAATAATTTTACATTTGTCTGTTGCATCAGAAAGACCTTTTGTCCCAGGTGAAAATGGGTAACTGGCAACAAGTACTAGGGAGGTATAAGAATCAAGGCGGGACAAGCATTGCTCAGAATGGTACAAACAGATAAAACTAGAAGTAATGGGATGAAATGATGAAAAAGGAAATTCAAAGAATTTTTCCTGATATTCAGCCTCACTGTGGAAAGCCACTAAATTGGGAGCAGTCTTTCAAGTGGAAGCCCTGTCACTTGAGACATGTAAAAATTAGACTGGGAAAAGCATTGTTTTTTTAATTTTTATATTTACATAAGAACGGCCATACTGGGTCAGGCCAAAGGTTCATCTCGCCCAGTACCCTGTCTTTTGACAGTGGCCAACACCAGGTGCCCCAGAGGGAATGAACAGAAAAGGGAATCATCAAATCACATACACACACACACACACACGCGCTTTGTTAGGGTGGATTGATTTAAAAATTACTGATTCTAATCAATATTTAAATCAGTAATTAGGAAACTTTGATTTAAGTAATTTATTTTCTTTTTTTAGCATTTGTACTTTTTAGTTATTTTCCTAAAGAAAGATAGTCACTCGTAACCATTAAAACATGTTAATTTGCAACTAAATATATGCTTTACATTACATTTGATGCTTCTTTTTGCTAAGCAGGAGGATATGCTAGATCTATACACAGTTTTAATTATATTAGGAAATGGCAATTAATACTTTTTTTTTCCCTAAGTGATGAATAATGTTTTACTTGTGATTTGCATCAAATTCTATTTGGATGGAAATTCAATTAAATACACAAAACAGCATTTTTGTTTATTAGTTAAATAAAACTACTTCAAGTTTGCAGGCTACCGAAGGAAAAATATTTATCCAAACATGTTTTCTATTTAAAACTAACTGATTTCTTAAAGAGACAAGGTGGGTGAGGTAACAGTATCTTGTACTGGACCAACTTTTGCTGGTGAGAGAGACAAGCTTTCGAGTTACACAGAGCTTTTCTTCAAGGGTGGGGAAATGTGACACATTTGTCCAAATTTTGTCTTTTCCTCTAAGGCAAAAGTTTCCCAAACTGTAGGTCAAGGAAAAAATGTATAAAAGTTTTACCAAAAAAAAGTTTCTTTCAAAAATTTTAAAGTGATTAAAAAAATAGATACATAACATCAGCCCTGGAATGGTGTTTCTCTGTAATGCCACCCTATCGTAACCTGAACACCTCAATTCGAGTTCAGTGTAAAAATAGGCAGGACGTAAGGGAATGCAGCTAGCTATTAAAGCCTCTGCTAAAAGAGTATTTAACCCATACCTGTGCATGTGCCTAGTTTACCTTATACCACAACACACAAAAGTTAAGCTAACAGTTCAGGTTGCTCCATATTAGCACAAGACCTTGGTATCACCATGGCTTCTGTAAGCCAAGCACACAGCACCTACCAGGGGCTCCTCGCATTCTTCCATCCACCCCAGCAAACTCCCTGTGTACCACCCTCCCAATCCCCTCTATTTCAGGGACTCTATGACCCCATTCAACTTTTTACCTGGGGCTGTGTGTACAGCGCTATTTCCCCCTTCCTCGGGTTTCTGTTACCCTCTCATTCCCCCCTCTCCATCACCCACCACCATAGGCCCTGCTTTCCCTTCCCTGTCTCCACTCCTCTCATTCTGGGACCCACCCAGCATCCACCATCACCACCAGTCCCCTAGTCCTCATTATGTCCCTGCCTCCTCATCCTTCACCTCCACTACACACACCCCTCCACAGTGCCACCCCCATACCTGCTTAGTTCACAGCAGTGATCATTAATCAAATGTGAGGATGTATAAAGAATAGAACTAAAAATACTTTAACTATGCCAGCATCATTGCAGTAATCAATGGTACACCCTCACACGGAAAGCTGTATTTGGGTTTGGTCACCCTAGCTTAACGTGACATAACCAAAATAGAAAGGATCCAAAGATGTATGATAAAAATGATCAGAGAGCCACAGACAAACTACTGGGTTAGGAGTGACTGAAAGGGTTAATACTGCATAGACAGAAGTAGTTCCCCTCAGACAGGTATTCCATAATTTCCCATTACAAGGTCTCTTGTGACTGAAGGACCTGGAGTTAGCCTGTCTAGGGCAGTTTTGTCAGTACAGGTGCTAGTCAGGGGTATGGGTGTGGTTGGGAAACAACCCCCTCCCCACCCGTACTCCCACACATAGGACAACATAGCTCTGCTGGCAAAATCTCTTGCCTCGATGTAGCTACCAGAAGAATGCTTCTGTCACCACAGCTAACCTTGCTCGGGAAAGCAGTGTGACTATGCCAACAGAAAAACTCCTTGTCAGTATGAGCTGCGTCTACACTGGGGCTCTGGTGGTCTGGCTATGCTGGCAAAGCATTTGTAGCAGAGACAAGGCTTGAGGCAATACAAGACTAAGCAGACTGCTGATCTGATAAAATGGAAAATCTTATGTAGTATGTGCAACACTTGAAGTGATGGTGTAAATATGCCACTGATGAGTCACTGTTTCTTCTGCTACAGCCAGTATATTCTCCTAAAAATGCTTTTGGGTGAGGAACTGCAGTCTGGAAGACTAATGTACTGTTGATAATTTCAATTGTTTTCAGCTGAAACAGGATCTTGATCATCTGAATGCTCTCCATATGCATCTTCAATAATTCCTTTACAGATTACATTCTACTTTGTTTCCTTTTCCCACAAGTATAGTCTTTGATCATTTCAGATTAAGAGGCTAATTGGAGTTTGGCTGCTGTATCCATATAAAAAAAACAAAAACAAAACACTGTTACTCACAATTAGCATTTAAGCCATAAACTTGAAGAGGCTACTTGCCTCATAATTCTCAAATTATATAAAAAGCCATATCCTTCACAAACCATAACTGGATTGGAGGGAAAAATAACACATCAGTTAAACAAATTCAGAGCCTCTTAAATGCACCCAAGTGTTTCTATTTGCTAATTATTTTGGGAAGTTCCCACCAGGGAATTTTGATGGACACCAAAAAAACAGCCGCCCCACATACGAAAAAGCAGCCAACAAACTACACCTTATTTGGCAGAAGTACAACAGAGAGGATTTTTCCAGCTTTTTGGCACAGGCCAAAGTAGGGAAAACCAACACACATTTGTCACACATGGGTGCCATTGTCAGACATTAACATACACAAGTAGGTAGACAAATACAGTGTCTGATTTGCTAAAAAAAATTAAAAAGCACCTCTGGCAAAAAAAAAATAGTCCTATTAGCTTCACTTTTTAAAACAATAGAGAGAGAAAAACCCATGAACGCTTACCAAAATTTAAGAAGACCAGCTTCACCTGAATAGCAGGACAAATTTTTACTAGAAATGGAATGGCTATGTATACTCCCAACAACCATATTAACAACTTCCGTAATCGGAACCACAATCCATATCGCCTGTAAGAGAGGAGAAAAGAAAAATATGATGCCTGAATATGGCTTTGCTTTATGAAGCAAATTTCACTATCAATTCTCACTGGGAACTATGAGTGGTTAGCAGGCCACTTAGGTGCTTAAGTATGGATTTTGATACTTGACTATATGCAGTCATTCCTTAAAAAAGGACAGTATATTTCTCTAATATACATGCACATAAAGGAAAAACAAAGCAGCCATATTATTTAGATTGATGACACATCAGGACAGGACAACAAGAGATGCAGCCCAAAGAATGGAACAGAAGATTTCCACAGCTTTTATTTTTTCTGCTGACTTTCCAGATTTCTGAGTCTGTGGTGGAGAGGAGGTAGTTTGCATAATGCTGCTACTCTGATCTTTGCTCGAAACATATTTGAGTGCATTTCTTGTTGGAATCATTAAGATCCAGATTCTGATTTTAGTTACTTTGCTGTACATCTGGAATAACTACGCTGAAGAAAGATACACTGAAGTCAACGGAGTTACGCAATATTAACTGCAGTGTAATAGAGCAGACTCTGGCTCTAAAATAGCAAGCCCCCAGGATTACACAGTTGTTTTACACACACACACACTTTCAAGATTTTCTAAACAATGATTTGTTATTTGTTCATTTAACTTGTATTACACCCAAGTGAGTTTATCTATAGTCATTTATTTTACTGAGTCCAAACACATGCCAGGCACCTAACAGCAGAGTGCCATAGTCTTTTATCCCTACCCTAAAGAGCTTACAATCTAAATAATACAAGAAAGAATCAACAAAATAAAGGGATGGGAGAGGAGAGACAATGGATAGGGTAACAAGATTATTCAAGGCATAGTTTATTTATTAAACTCTGATAATTACACTTGGCACTGTACTAGGCACAGAAGACTACATAGTTTCTGCTGTGAAGAACATGCACTAAGCTAATCGTAAAATAAAATCAATCAATCAATCAATCACTGGTGCCCTTTTAAAAGAAGAATCAGCCTTTATATTCCTAGATCAGTAAAAACTACTCCTTTAAGTTTTTCTGGCTTAATTTTGATAGTTTTCCTGTACCTGACATATTGTCTAATGAGAGTTTACGTAGTTTTCCTCCAACCACCTTTCCTTCCCCATAATACCTAGTCAAAATTCGAGACCCAGAAATTTACATTTTCTTCCTAGGAATGAATTTCTGACCTTGATCGTTTCAATGGGAATACATATTTATAGGAGCACAGTACTTCAACAATTCCTTCTTTTTCATTATCAGAAGATGAAACTCCTGTTCCCTCTTACAGCTGTGTTAGCGCTTAAGTACAAGAAAATTTAATTTTTGTCAGTGATATATGTAGCTGTTACTCTGAAGATGCACAAGAACAGATCTTTTGAGTAAAGTGTTGCCATTTTTCCAAGGTCACTTTTAAAAAAATAACCACACTTAAGGCATGGAAGACAACATGACAAGATAAAAAGTTATATTCTGCCCAATTAAGAGGATATTTATTATTTAATACAGGAAATAGTTTTATAAATAACAGGAGGAGAAAGGTTTCTTATATGGGGTCTCTGATAAATCTGGGCTGAGCTCTGAACAGCTTTAAAGTAAATATAAACTTCCCATAAAAATTTTACTTATTTGTAAACCATTTTTTCCCCAAAGTATTTTCTAAGAAGATACCAGCTCCAACAAATAAGATCTTCAGACCCTGAATACCTTCTTTCCCAAAACAAGTTGATTATTAGACATTAAATCAGTATATACAGTATTCCATTTATAAATACTTTATTGATGAACATCCACTAGCCAGGCGCAGTGGAGAAACCAGCCCTGACCTTAATGAGTAATGCCTAAAATCCAAACAAAATTCTTCATGCCATTCAGGTTTCCTTGCTCTTTACCAATAGATTGTTGGTATATCAGCTTTACAACTAACTATGTTCAGCATACTGAGGACAAAGTGTAACTAGTCCTCAGTACCTGGAACTGTCTGCATATGAAAGCAGAGGTCAGTTATTACAATATGTAAGATGCTATTAGTTTCATATTAGCTGTTTATAGGAAGCTGACACAGGAAATGTGCCCAAAGCAGAGCTAAAAGCCATAACACTGAAAGACTGAGAAGAATCAAATCCCTAGATCTCTTTTACAGCTCTATCACTCAAAATGTAATTTTAAATATTCCTCCAACTAGCCCATATCCTGAATGGTTCAACAGAAAGCTACTTGAAATTCTGGGTTCTCCTCTCTCCAGAACTCTGCAATGAAGATGTGAACAAGAAGCAAAACTTCCATTACATTTCCAAGCCTACCACCAGTCGCCATATTCTCTAGATATTAGGAATAAGGAAGGGAGGGAGCTGGTGGGGGTAATGTGAAAAAAAGGAGGGAAGGGGAATGGTAACTGAGCAGGGGAATAGGCATCAAGTTGGCCCCAAAACACACACACTGTGTCGACATCAGAGCATAAGCTCCATAATTGGCCAATGACTTTCTGCCCATTTGTATCTGACATAGAAATCATAGAATATCAGGGTTGGAAGGGACTTCAGGAGATTATCTAGTCCAACCCCCTGCTCAAAGCAGGAGAAATCCCCAGACAGTTTTTTTTTTTGTTGTTGTTGTTGTTTAAACCCCTGTTCCCTAAATGGCCCCTCAAGGAGGGAACTCACAACCCTGGGTTTAGCAGGCCAATGCTGGGAACCAATCCTGCTTCTGGACAACAGCAGACAGCAGAACCCACATGGGCTCTGGGTTCTTGTGGTAGTAACAGAACACACTAGTCTTGACTACCTACAAGATGGTCGTGCTTGAGAAGAGCCTATCAGCTATACTCCCTTACTCTCATACACAATCAACTGGAACCTTGACAGAAGCCTTGTGGGTTACTCGAGGCCAAAGCCCTGAAGCATGGCCCTGTGGGTACATGGGACCCCAGTAATGAGCGAGTATTGAGAGAATGAGGAATCGTTCAGCACTATGCTCAGCTGATGCGGCAACTCATGGTGTCAGACACCATCAGGTGGTCAAGGGACATCTATCTAGAACACATCACCAAACATCCGCAATACCACGAGAGATTAACTGGAGTGCCAATGAGAAGCAAAGTCGGGAAAGTAACTGACAAACTTTTGTATTTTCTATGAGACAACCTACCCTAAGTTCTCAATCACCGAGGAACAATCTACACTCATTCTTATATTTGCTTTCTACAATCAACTCTCTGTATAACTTTTCATGAGTGATGTATCCAAGCATTTGAATGCTAATATCTAAACTGTATCATTAAATTCATTCACCTAAATTTGGGTTATTGCAGATTATGTACTTTATGTATTTTATGACTTCTAAATCAAACTTCATACTTTTAGATAATCTAAGCACTACACCCAGATGTACAGACACACCTGTGTATTATATAATTTTAACATTAGCTTTAATACAAATTTTAAACTATTCCACACCCTCAAAACAACAAACATCTCCCCTCACCCCAAACATCTGAAGTGTCATGTAAGCCTTCCTGAAGTTGTAAGGTTTCAGATGGCTGACAGAATAACTACCTGTTTAGGATCAGAGGGGTAGCCGTGTTAGTCTGTATCCCTAAAAACAGCGAGTCTTTAAGTTAGTCTGTAAGGGGCCACCAGCCTCCTCGTTGTTTAAGTTTTTAGGCCTCTCCTTTTAACTTATATTTTAGTGATCTGCAGTAAAAAGGGCTGCTCTTATTTTTTGTGAAGTCTCTTTTTTCTCTCTTTTAGGTGCTCTGTCAGTGTAACGGAATTTTCAAATTCTTTCTCCTCTCAACACTCAGTGAGCTACTTTGCCATCAACCACCTACTCACCAAGGATGACTGGATGGATTAGTGCCAAGGACTGGCTGTAGGAGGAAAAAGTGTGTTGGGAGGGTGAAGGGCACAAGTTGTTCTGGGTCCCAAATCCTGACCCCACTGAAGTCAATTGGAGTTTTGCCATTAATTTCAAACAGAAAAGAATTTAGCTCTAAGGTTGTATGACAGAATCCTGGACAGCTAATATACTGTTCAAGATGACACAGGAAAGAACTCTGACCCACTATCAAAACTGAGCAAGATACAGTTTAAGAACAGTCAGGTTGCAAAAATGGTTGACATGCCCCAGAGTACTTACGTTAGTAAAAACAGAGAAGTAAAATGCTGATGACTGTGCATTTATCTGTCACACTGTCAGAGCACATGAATGTCTTTCATTTCCCCTTTTTGGAAAGCAGAACTGAACTGAACCATGTCTTGGTTTGCTCAGCCACCGGTTGCAGATACTAATTGTCAATGTCACATTACACTTTGTCATCAGGGGATGCCTGTTTAAAATGTAACCAGGTGAAAGCCTCAATCCATCAATAGTTATAATCACTCTTCTTTCATTGACATTAAATAGATGGTACCATACTGAAGTATGGAAATGTTAAAAAATTGTATGAGTGAAATGAGCAACGTAACTAAACTAGCTATTTTCTTGCTGTAGATTGCCACGTATTCGCAGGGGCGAAAGAAAATGCAGGCCCGTTATTTACCAGGCTGCACGTGGCAACAGACTATATAGGTAAGAGATGCAAGGGGAGTATGGGTCACGAGGCAAACTGCAGACACACACACACAACTAAAATTAATCAATTTTAAATTTTATTGGGGATAGTTACAAGGGGTAAGGGAAGCAGCTTATGATAGCTAATAGAGTAACAAAACCTAAAACACACAATGCCTAAAAATCTACTAACAATATTACAAAAAAAATGCAGCATTTAGTAATAACTGAACTTACAAATACAAACAACACATCACGACCGGCAACGTAGAAGCTCATTTGAACAGCTGAGCTGAGAAGAGGCTTCGAGGTGACAGGCTCGGTTACGCATACACGGTATACACGGGACACCGTTTTCCCTCTCTCTGCCTCCAATGCAGGGCAACCCCTAAAATACCCACTATGACATCACAGAAGTGTCATAGTGGACAGACCCGCAAACCGTGGTGGGTGTGTGGCGCCTCTGATTGGCACAAGCAATGTTTATACCAAATAGGGGAGCGGGTGCCAAAAGGTCTGGCTTCGCCCCCAAAAGGTGAGGTAATGCACATTGTTGTAGAATGCGTTCAACACTCAATGACAAAGGAAGAGGCCAGGGCAATACCGGTATGGCAAGTGATACAGGATGCAGACAGGAACCCATTCTAACACTTGCTTTGCAATATATCCACACCAAGACAAAGATCTTCCATACTGACTTATCTCCAACACAAACTCCACTCAGAGAACAACAGGCTATCCGTGCAGATCTCAGACTTTGCACTGTCATCACATGTGCCGAGCAAGATGCTCTGCTCAATCAGTCAACTGCTGTATGCTGCATCAACTTCAGCCTCCACATGGTTCCAAGGCATAGTCCCATGCAGAGCACACTGCAATCGCCTAATCTTGAGGTAACAAGAGGATGGACAATAGTGGCAATTGTCCACATGTAGAAGGAAGGGTTGCAGCTGCTTTGCCAGACACAGCTAGAAAAGAGCTGATTTGGTCACTGCTGTAACATGATTCTCAAATAGCAGCCAGGGGTGTTAAAAATCTCTCCTAAATGTGAACCCTAGTAACTAATGGCTGACATACTCGCATCATCAAAGGGTTTTACCTCTGCCATCTCCTCGAGTTGCTTTCCACAGTCCATCATCATCTTACTCTTGTCTGGCTTGAGCTTCAGCCAACTTGCTGTTGTGTTTGCCCCAGTCTCAACTAGACACTGGCTGATGCTCTTAACTGCATCATCCAAATCAGAGAGAGACAAGAGTTAGGTGGCACCAACATATTGAGTACACTGCACCCCAGGCCTCCTTACTAGCCCTCCTACAAGCTCCATACACAATATGATTATAAAAAAGAGAGACCTACAGTCCAAAGAAGAGATTCTAACCATTTTAAAGAAAGTCAGGTTTAGGGAGGAATAAGACTGCAAGCTCCTTTAAGAAAAACATTCAGTGAGACCCAGAGCCTCCAAAAGTATTTAAGCAACTAATTTCCATTGATTTTACTGGGAGCCGGGTACCTAAATACCCTTAAGGATCAGGCCTGATTTAAGTTATTAGTGTCAGTTTCAGGGCAACTTCACCTGTATTCCCCTTCAGTTGTTTCTCAAGAGCACTCACTCCTCACAGCTCCTCAGCTGTCACCTCTCTTGGAACGAGACTCGTCTCTCCCTCCTCACCAGAGGGTTTTCCAAGCTGTACAGTTCTCTGCCTGCCCTGCAATAGCCCCTGCAAGCCAGACAGTCCAAAGGACTAAAGTCTGCCCTTTGCTTTCTCTCCAGAGGCTATGTCCAGTGTACTGCCTGCGGTTACAAGTTACACCACTGCTCTTTATACACAAACTCATTTTCACCTTGTGAATAAATGTTATAGAGAAATTATCAGAAACCAATAAAAGAACCTACACACATGCTAAAAAGCTTACACAACAGTCACCCTCAACTCCAACCTCAGGCTCTGGTAGGCATCTGTCCTTTGAGACCCACAACTGGATTTGCTCCACGGTTACAAGTTCCTAACTGTATCAGATTCTGAACCAGACCCCAGCCTGGACACATAAACCTGGTTCTTTACACAGGTGGGGCCTTTGGAACAGGTAATTATCAGACAATCACCCCTTTTCTCACGGTGTAGCTACAAAAGGCTGAGTTTTTCCATAACCAGAGATGGGGAATCTGTATTAAACTCTCCCTGGGTATTTCCCAGGAAATCTATACCACACTTTTTGTCACCAAAAATCTATTCTTGTCAACACAATGTCAACATAATTCTTTGAACTTCCTGGCCTCACATCACATCTCCTGGCTAGAGAGGTTACACACAGCCCCACCCCAACAATATACATAAACTTTGCATAAGATACAATAAGGTTTTTCAAGGATATTGCAGGAAATTACCATGTCTATCACAATTAGTCCATCCCTTTTGGTACAGTAACTCCTCACTTAAAGTCATCCAGGTTAACGTTGTTTCACTGTTAATGTTCCTGATCAATTAGGGAACATGTTTAAAGTTGTGCAATGCTCCCTTATAACATTGTTTGGCTGCCACCTGCTTTGTCCACTGCTTGCAGGAAGAGCAGCCCATTGGAGCTAGATGGTGGGGGCTTGGAACCAGGGTGGATCGACAGCCCCCTATCAGCTCCCCACTCTCTTAAGCTGGCTATCAACTAATGGGCAGTTCAGCTGTCCCTCCCCCCACTGCCCTGTGCTGCTCTTGCCCTCTGCCTTGGCGCTGCTCCCAGGAGCCTCCTGCTTGCTGTGCAATGGGGAGGGGGGAAAGAAGAGTGCTAATGTCAGGGTATCCCCCTCCCTTGCTCCTTTACCCCATCGGGCCATCTCCACAGAGTGGCAGGGACAGGACACGGATCAGGATGGAGGGAGCTTGCTGATCTACTTAAAAAGGCAATGTACTTAAGAGTGGGGTCAGCGTACTTAAAGGGGCAATGCCTATCTCTCTCTCTCTCTCACACAGTGTGTCTCTGTCTCTCTCTGCCATGCTGTCTCCCCTCCCTCCATTCATGCTGCCTTGTAGCATGTGAGGCTACATTAACAACGTGTTAATCCTTGACAGCTCAGCTGATTGCTAGTTCATCATTTAGCAGTAAGGAATTCCCTGGGAAATATCCCACCCTCTGACTTCACCACCTCAACCAAGCTTTACAATCATCATTGCTGTGTACAGTATTAAATTGTTTAAAAACTTATACTGTGTGTATGTGTGTGTACATATATATGTATGTATAAAATATAGTCTTTTGTCTGGTGAAAAAAGATTCCCTGGAACCTAACCCCCCCATTTACATTAATTCTTATGGGGAAATTGGATTTACTTAACATCATTTCGCTTAAAGTAGCATTTTTCAGGAACATTACTACAACGTTAAGTGAGGAGTTACTGTATTCTACAATAGGCACTCAGCTCCAGATCACCTATAAATTAGTACAAGTAACCTGAAACAAAAAGTCACAAACAAATCCTCCCATCCTCTTGAAGGTAACAAAATAAGAATGGAAAGTGTGGCAATATAATTAAAATAAATCAACATATGTTGAGTGTACAGTACAGACAATAGCGACATTATTCTCCAACATGAGTAATTCACATTAGTGTTGATGGGAATTATGTACGTCACAAGAAAACTACTAAAAACTTGGAAGAAGAACTAAGCAGATGCTACAGTTATTTTAAGTGCTTAGCACTTACATAGTACATTGCAAACACTTAATAATTGCACCCAAGGGTGTTTGCAACAATGAACTTTTGGGATCAAAACCAGGCATGGGGATTAGAATTTTAAGGTTGTTTACTTTCCTTTAGCTCATCTTGTGCAACACAGATCTTGTTTATACACCAGAACTGCTCCTGTGTGAAATGACAGTCTTAAATTCTAGGAACATCTTTGCTCCAGCATTCCTAGGATAACCCTTTACACATTTTTCTCCACTCCATTACCACTAATAAAATCAAATATCACATGTAACAGGATTTGTTTAAGATGATTTTGTAGAATAGCTTTTTTTTTTTTTCTGGTACTGCTATGCTGAAAGAACCAGAGTCTCTTCACAATTTTTGGCTACATTCTGCAAATTCTGAGCTTCTATTTAAAAAAAGTCAAAAGCATCTTTTTTCTGTTGTGAAATCACAGAAATGTAGGGCTGGAAGGGACCTTGGAAGGGCATCAAGTCCCGCCCCTGAGCTGTGGCAGGACCAAGTAAACCCCCAGACCAATCCTGTTCTTAAACACCTCCAGTGATGGGGAATCCACAGCCTCCCCTGGAAGCCTGTTCCAGAGCTTAACTACCCTGAGAGTTAGAAAGTTTTTCCTATGTGTCACCTAAATCTGCCTTGCTGCAGATCAAGCCCGTTTCCTCTTATCCTTCCTTCAGAGGACATGGAGAACAACTGATCACAGTTCTTTTATAACAGCCCTTCCCACATTTGCAGACTTATCCAATCCTGCCTCAAGCTTTTTTTTCCTCAAGACTAAAACATGCCCAGTGTTTCTAAACCTTTCCTCATAGGTCAGGTTTTCTAAGTCCTTATCATTTTTCTTGCTCTACACCAGACTCTCCAGTTCGTCCACATCTTTCCTGAAGTGTGGCACCAGAACTGGATACAATACTCCAGATGAGGCCTCATCAGCGCTGAGTACAGCAGGACAGTTACCTCCCCTGTTTACAAACAGCACTCTGACTGATACACCACCGAATATTAGCCTTTTTAGTAACTGCATCACATTGTTGACTCATATTCAAGTTGTGATCCACTATCACCTCAGATACTTTTCAGTGCTATTACCACTTACCCAGTTATCCCCCACTGTGTAGTTGATTTTTCCTTCCTAAGTGTAATATTAAATATTTCTTTACTGAATTTAATCTTGTTGATTTCAAACCAATTCTCCAATTTGTCAAGATCATTTTGAATTCTAATCCTGTGCTCCCAAATCCTTGCAATCCCACCCAGCTTGGTGTCATCCACAAATTTTATAAGCATAATCTCCACTCCATTATCCAAGTCATTAATGAAAATACTGACTAGCAACTGACCCATGACTGACTGCTGCAGGACCCCACAAGATATGCCCTCCCAGTATGACACCAACCCATTTACTCGTTTCCCTACATGCTTTCAAACAGTTGTGCACCCACCTTATGTTTTCTAGATTAAATTATTTCCCTAGTTTGTTTATGAGAACGTCATGTGGGACTGTGTCAAAAACCTTACCAAAACCAAGATCTCTCACATCCACTGGCTTCCCCCCCATTTACTAGGCCAGTAATGTGTCAAAGAAGGAAACTGGGTTGGTTTGACATGATTTGTTTTTGACAAATCCATGCTGGTTGTTCCTCATAACCAACCTTATTATCCTTTCGGTGCTTACAAACTGAATGTTTAATAATTTGTTCCGGTATCTTTCCAGATACTGAAGTTAGGCTGACTGGTCTATAATTCCCGGGGGGCCTCTTTACTTCCCTTTTTAAAGATAGGTACTATGTTTGCCCTTCTCCACTCTTTTGGGACCTCACTATCCCCCCATGAGTTCTCAAAGATAACTGCTAGCTATTTTGAGACTGCTTCAGCTAGTTCCTTAAATATCCTAGCATGAATTTGATCAGGTCCACTGACTTGAATACATCTAACTTAGCTAAATATTCTTCAACTTGTTCTCTCCCTGTTTTGGCTTGTGTTCCTTCTCCATCATTAATATTAATTGTGTTGAGTATCTGTTAACCTTTTTAGTGAAGGCTGAAGCAAAATAGGCATTAAACACCTCAGCCTTCTTGATGTCCTTGGCTCTCCCTCCACCCACTAAGTAGAGGACCTACACTTTAAGCCCAACTCTGGTGGCTGGAATGGAGAATGTACTTTCTTCTCCAATAAGATACTCTCCCTTCCGCCGCCCCCGCAAAGTTATCAGTACTCCAGCTTCCATTTGAGCCCTTACAAACCCATCAATAGCTCCAGTGACTGTCTCTGCTGATGTTCACATCTTTCATAAACAGCAGCAGAATGAAACTGACATGATTCTAAGCTTTGTTACTGCCCAAATCAGCTGTGAAATTAACCAGAACATTTTATTTTAACTCTGCTGGGACTCAGGAAAGCTCTGAGCAACATTAGCACTGGATAGCTGTCTGTCACAAACTTTAGCAAACAACACAGCCTCTATTCATGTTTGGAAAGTTTTTTTCAACTATAAGGGCCAGAAGTTTATGGAAGAGGACTTGGATTGGTTTCTAAGTGAAAGCTAGTTCTGCAGATGATGGCGGCTTAGGCTCCCCTTCCTCTAGGGAGGAAAAAAGTTTCCTACTCACAACTTGCATGTGGATTTTTCAAACCCTGTTACAGATCTGACATACCTGATGAAGAGTTAGGGCTTGTTTACATGAGGAAGTTGCTCCACAATAAGGCAGGGTGTATTTAATGTGCTATAGCTATTCTGGAATGACTCCCCATGTGGAGATTTATTCTGGAATAAGAGTGTCCACACAAGTGATTCTAGAACAGTTATTCCAGAACAGTTATTCCGGTAAATTTTCCTCTTATAAATCCAAATTTCACCAAAACAAAACCAAATGTCCCTAAAATTATCCCTGTTTAGTTTAATCAAATTTTTAGAAGTGTTTGAGGAAAATTAAACAAGAAAATACGTCAGTAACACTTTCATGAGGATTCACTGATATGAAAGTCGGAAGGAACATTAAGGGAGAAAGGGCATATCTGAATCTCAGCTTTATCAGCACTCATCACGCCTCCAGATACAGGTGACCATATTTGGGAAGTATTACTCCTGGGGGAAATTCTGTGCCAAAAAAATGTAAATTCTGTGCACGATATTTTAAAATTCAGCAAAATTCTGCAAATTTTATTTGTCAAATTAACACTACATAATCACACCAGTTTCAATTTTTTTTCCAGTTTGTTTACTCTGTATTTGACAGCACTGTGTATAGTCAGTGGCACTGCTTTGTTGATGGTCATTTGCACTTTCTGTCCTATATACTAACCTTACACTATTACTCATGCCCTGTTCTGGAGAGAGCTTGTGTGTGTGTTCTTCCTCCTGGTTCAGCAAGAGGGTGTTTCCTAGTAGCAGCAGCAGCAAAGCTAACACTGAAGAGGCAAAAGGCAAGCATGTTAAAAAGAAGGGGGAGAGGGCGAGGCCCACGCCTGTTTAGTGATATTGCTTTTAGGCTCACCCAAAAGACCCTTACAAACACAGGAGAGGGAACTAGAAAAGCCTTTCCTTTTTTTAATACTAGAAAATCTAGAAATATTATCAGAAAAATTAATTTTAAACTAGTCTGCTCCAAAAAATTCAAGTTGCTAATGTTATTTTAAATACTCAAATTTACTGTCAAATACAAAGCTTTGAAAAAGGACAGGGTAGGCCCACTGCTCAGTGAGGAGGTAGAAACAGTAAGAGGAAACTTGGAAATGGCAGAGATGCTTAATGACTTCTTTGTTTCGGTCTTCACTGAGAAGTCTGAAGGAATGTCTAACATAGTGAATGCTTATGGGAAGGGGGTAGGTTTAGAAGATAAAATAAAAAAAGAGCAAGTTAAAAATCACTTAGAAAAGTTAGATGCCTGCAAGTCACCAGGGCCTGATGAAATGCATCCTAGAATACTCAAGGAGTTAATAGAGGAGGTATCTGAGCCTCTAGCTATTATCTTTGGAAAGTCATGGGAGACAGGAGAGATTCCGGAAGACTGGAAAAGGGCAAATATAGTGCCCATCTATAAAAAGGGAAATAAAAACAACCCAGGAAACTACAGACCAGTTAGTTTAACTTCTGTGCCAGGGAAGATAATGGAGCAAGTAATTAAAGAAATCATCTGCAAACACTTGGAAGGTGGTAAGGTGATAGGGAATAGCCAGCATGGATTTGTAAAGAACAAATCGTGTCAAACCAATCTGATAGCTTTCTTTGATAGGATAACGAGTCTTGTGGATAAGGGAGAAGCGGTGGATGTGGTATACCTAGACTTTAGTAAGGCATTTGATACGGTCTCGCATGATATCCTTATCGATAAACTAGGCAAATACAATTTAGATGGGGCTACTATAAGGTGGGTGCATAACTGGCTGGATAACCGTACTCAGAGAGTAGTTATTAATGGTTCCCAATCCTGCTGGAAAGGTATAACAAGTGGGGTTCCGCAGGGGTCTGTTTTGGGACCGGCTCTGTTCAATATCTTCATCAACGACTTAGATGTTGGCATAGAAAGTACGCTTATTAAGTTTGCGGACGATACCAAACTGGGAGGGATTGCAACTGCTTTGGAGGACAGGGTCAAAATTCAAAATGATCTGGACAAATTGGAGAAATGGTCTGAGGTAAACCGGATGAAGTTCAATAAAGACAAATGCAAAGTGCTCCACTTAGGAAGGAACAATCAGTTTCACACATACAGAATGGGAAGAGACTGTCTAGGAAGGAGTATGGCAGAAAGAGATCTAGGGGTCATAGTGGACCACAAGCTAAATATGAGTCAACAGTGTGATACTGTTGCAAAAAAAGCAAACATGATTCTGGGATGCATTAACAGGTGTGTTGTAAACAAGACACGAGAAGTCATTCTTCCACTCTACTCTGCGCTGGTTAGGCCTCAACTGGAGTATTGTGTCCAGTTCTGGGCACCGCATTTCAAGAAAGATGTGGAGAAATTGGAGAGGGTCCAGAGAAGAGCAACAAGAATGATTAAAGGTCTTGAGAACATGACCTATGAAGGAAGGCTGAAAGAATTGGGTTTATTTAGTTTGGAAAAGAGAAGACTGAGAGGGGACATGATAGCAGTTTTCAGGTATCTAAAAGGGTGTCATCAGGAGGAGGGAGAAAACTTGTTCACCTTAGCCTCTAATGATAGAACAAGAAGCAATGGGCTTAAACTGCAGCAAGGGAGATTTAGGTTGGACATTAGGAAAAAGTTCCTAACTGTCAGGGTAGTTAAACACTGGAATAAATTGCCTAGGGAGGTTGTGGAATCTCCATCTCTGGAGATATTTAAGAGTAGGTTAGATAAATGTCTATCAGGGATGGTCTAGACAGTATTTGGTCCTGCCATGAGGGCAGGGGACTGGACTCGATGACCTCTCGAGGTCCCTTCCAGTCCTAGAGTCTATGAATCTATGAAAAGAAAATCAGAGGGTAGTACAAAACTAAATTGTCTAAATTTTGATCAAATGACCACTGATACCTGTTTCCCAAATACCATTCATTAGAAAGAGAACTGGGAGTGAGGGGTGGATGAAGAACCCTCTTTCTGCCTTCCAATTATGATAAGTGCAATAATAGAATGTGATATCTCGCTCAAATGTCCCTCATTTCAATCCCAAAGTGATCTATGTTCACACAAATGTGGTGTCCATTCACTATTAGAATGTATCTGCATCAGAAATAATCAGGAAACAGAAGCTAAAGACAGTTATTTACACTGAAGGAATGCATCCCACAGGGTATAAGTCTCCTTTACGAACAATTTTTGTATTCTCCATTCTGGGTGTCTCTCACACACTGTTTCCCACACAGGAGAAACATGGGAGGAGAGAAGAGAGGAAAGGCAATTGTTAAAATCTTTCAGCAGTTTGACAGACAATTTTGGTTGGGGCAGTGGAGGAGGGGATTGTAGCATTTTTTAAATCTTACTTTTTAAATTAACATTTGATAATATGAAGTGAAAGGCTTTCCTATTAGCCCACAACATGATTCCCCCAAAGTGAAATTCCTCAGCCATTTATCAAGCCCAGGTTCTGGTTATTAACTCAGACAGGAAGCACTCTGAAATTATCATTCTAATAAAAACAAAATATAGGAACAACAGCAAAGGATTTGACAAGAGAATCAAGTGATCATTTTTAAGAGAAGAACATTTCTTTTATCAATGATGCTAAAATTAAGTAGTCCTTTTGCTTAACATTAATAAAATTGTTTCTAATCTCCAATAAAATTTGGATTCAGAAGAATCAAGTCAACTTTTTGGAAGTCTATCACTATATTGCTTTACCAGTGTTATTTACATTTTTAAAGGGGTGGGGGCAAAGATGGTTTTGTAACATACCAATCTTTAGCAGTCTTGAAGATCCTGCTTTTAAACCAGCCAGCACTGGAAGTAGTTTAGATCTTAAAGACAAATTACAAAGACCTTTTGTAGATAGATACCAAGAACTTAAGATCATGCTGCAATGGTACAGCCTACAATTGAATGTTCCAATGCTATATTTAATAATGATGACTACTGTTTTCAAAATCATTCACTAATTTTTTGTGCCTGAACTGAGAAGAAACTGACTGATTTTCAGAGGTGCTGAAAGTTTTTCAAAGTAGAAACACAGGAATTGGAGGTTCATAAAATTAGTGAAAATTTCTGAAAATGTGACTATATAATATTTACAGTTTTAGTATTACCATACAAAGAATTGAAGCATTGATCAAATACACTTATTTCTTACCTTCTGAAAAGCAACATCTACATTACCACTAAAAAAAAAGTCACATCAACTACAATATACATTAACCAAACCACACAAATCTTATCCAAATGTACACAACCATTTTCAAATGTATATTCGTAACATGTTACAATAAAATAGCTAAGCAAACAGGTGTTTGTGCACTTCAGTATGATTCTCCGTTCTGGGATGTATGAACACTGGGTGGCAGTATGAACTGAAACAGAGGGACAGAAAGGTTACTAGTGTGATTTAACATTGATTGATGGTGGTAGGCTACTCCTTGTAGATTGGTACTGTATTCTGCAAACGTTACCTACAATTATGATTACTCTGCTGTTTAGTGCTTGTGTTGCTCTGAAGAGGTGCACTTGAGCCACCTTAATTAAGTTAAAATGCAGTAAATCCTGTTGGGAAGCTCAGGCTAATGCTGTGCTACTACTTTAAAAAGTCACCATTCACGAGCACTGTAATAAACACAACTGGCATTACTTTCACAGCCTAGTGCATTCCAGAATCATAGGATCAGCCACATGAGCGACTTTTGCTGCAGAGTTGAGCAACAGTCTAAGCTATTATTTTAAAAAGTAAAGATCTTTTGTGTTTATGCAGGAAAGGTTAAAAGCATTAACTTAGTCTAACAGATGTGTTGTTTCCCTGAGTCTGCAGACAGACAAAGGGCTTGTCTACATTACAAAATTAAGTTGACTTTATCTAATTTGAACTAAAACCTCCCAATTAAGTCAATTGTGCGTGACCACACCATGTTCATTGTCTCGACAGAGTGTGTCCTCACTAGCAGCGCCTGCATCAATGCACAAAGCAGTGCATCATGGGTAGCTATTCTAAAGTGCAACTTCCCGCAGTGTGTTTTGGGAAGTTTGTGCAATGCCTCATAGGACCAAAATATTGTCGCAGGGGAGAATGGGAGCACTGCGTCAGCATCCCATGGTGCATAGTCCTCCCTCCCTCGTATCAATGGCAAACAACCCAGTGGTTTT
The DNA here is from genome assembly GCF_003597395.2 of Chelonoidis abingdonii. Taxonomy (NCBI): domain Eukaryota; kingdom Metazoa; phylum Chordata; order Testudines; family Testudinidae; genus Chelonoidis; species Chelonoidis abingdonii. Next base: position 217,404,075 of record NC_133771.1, read on the forward strand.
CGTGCCTTAAAACCCTGTGCATATGCCATAACCCCAGAAGCATGGAGCCTGCTCAGTTGTGCACTCTTGCTATGAGCATCTCAAACACCTCACACCGTCTCCTGCAGTATTTCCAGAACCGAAGCAGGGTCTGCCCCACGGAATATTGCAAAGTCCTGCAAGCAGCCCTGCTGCAAGCCATTGAAAAAAACAATTCAGAGTTGTCGCTGGCAGTCACAGAGCAGCTGTACTCTGTTGAGCACCATTTCTGGTCCCGTGAAACAAGCACTGACTGGTGGGACCGCATTGTTTTGCGGGTATGGGATGATGAGCAGTGGCTTCAGAAATTTCGAATGTGGAAGGCCGCCTTCCAGGAACTTTGTGCAGAGCTTTCCCCTGCCCTGCAGTTCAGCAACACAAAAATGAGAGCTTTTCTGACAGTGGAGAAGCCAGAAGCGGCGCCAGGGTTTCTGACGCCCTAGGCAGATGGCTGTTTCGCCACCCCTCGCGGCTCGCAGTCGTGCCAGCAGCCAGTCTGCTGGTCTAAAGGCTCCGGTGGACCTGGCGCAGGCATGACTGCAGTAGGTCCGCCGGAGCCTTTAGACCAGCGCACCGTCCGCCACCATGACTGCGGCAGCTCCACCGGAGCCGCCACAGCAACGGACCGTCCGCCAGCATGACTGCGGTAGGTCCCCCGGAGCCACGTGAGCCCCCCGGCAAAATGCCGCCCCCTAAAAATTCTGGTGCCCTAGGCCATTGCCTAGGTCACCTAAATGGTAGCACCGGCCCTGGGAGAAGCGAGTGGCGATCGCTATTTGGAAGCTTGCAACAGCAGACAGTTACCGATCAGTGGGGAATCAATTTGGAGAAGGTAAATCAGCCATGGGCACTGCTGTGCTCCAAGTGTGCAGGGCCATTAATTGACTTCTGCTATGAAGGACAGTGAGTCTGGGAAACGTGCAGGACATAATGGATGGTTTTGCCGCAATGGGGTTCCCTAACTGCAGTGGGAGACAGATGGCACACATATCCCTATTTTAGCACCAGACCACCTTGCCAAAGAGTGCATAAACCAAAAGGGATACTTTTCAATGGTGTTGCAAGCACTGGTGGATCACAAGGGGTGTTTCACCAACATCAACGTAAGATGGTTGGGAAAGGTTCATGATGAGCACATCTTTAGGAACTCAGGTCTGTACAAAAAGCTTCAATCTTGGACTTCTCTTCCAGGCCACAAAACAAATATTGATGATGTTGAGATGCCTGTAGTTATCCTGCGGGACCCAACCTACCCCTTGCTCCCATATCTTATGAAACCATACACCGGCCATCTGAACAACAGTAAGGAACGGTTCAATTATAGGCTCAGCAAGTGCATAATAGTGGTTGAATGCGCCTTTGTCATTTAAAAGGGCACTGGAGAAAATTACTAACAAGTTTGGACCTTAGAAGAGAACATCCCCATGGTTATAACTGCCAGCTGTGTGCTCCATAATACATGTGGGGAAAAAAGGGAGGAAATTTTCTACAAGGGTGGGCAGTTTGAGGCAGATCGCATGGCAGCCACTTTTGAGCAGCCAGACACCAAGGCAATAAGAAGAGCACAGCAAGGGGCGCTGCGTATCCACAAGGCTTTGAAAAGCCATTTCAACAATGAGTCACAGTAATGTGAGCTTTTTGTCTGCACTGTGCTTTCCCAAAGCTTCACCTGGCTTGTACCACTGTCCCTATAAAGCCAACCCATGCCCAAACCCACTGCTTCTATTCAATAAATAACATTTATTTCTTGAATCCATTTACTTTATTTAACAGACATAAGTAAAGAGGGAGAACAGAAAAAAAAGTTAGCTTTGGGGAAAAGGGGTTATGAAGTTGGAACAGGAGAAACAATTTCAGCTGTGTAACATAACACCACATTCTAGACCATCAAAGGTCTGTGAACAGGAGCCTTCTGTTCCTTGCACCCTACCCCCAAGTTAAGTGAAAGAGATAATGGAATTTTCACCCATGCCTCTTGGAACGCTTGGGAGAAGGTGATTCCTCGCCAGGTGATACTGGCTGGCTGTCCACCAGGGTCTGCAGAGGGACTCTACCCTTCTGCTTCTGTTCCTGCAGTTCAACCAGATGCCTCAACATGTCTCATTGGTCCTTCATAATCTGAAGCATCTCATCCTGCGCCGCACACTCATGCTCATGAGAAGCTTGTCTGCTCTCCATGCCTATGTCTAACTTCTCAGACAGTTAAATCCTCCACACTCTCAGTTCTGTCTCAGCTGTCCCAGAGGCGTTCATTATCTAGGTGAACATGTCCTCCCGCATTCTCTTTCTCCTCCTTCTAATCAGCAAAAGTCTGCTTTCAGGTGTTGATGACATGACGAAGGACACATTTCCAGCTGTCAGTCATGGGAAAAAAGAAAGGGACCATTGTACATGCATAAAATGTTTCCATTGCAAGGCCATTTTCATTAAAAAAAAAACCTTTATTACGTAGGTGCAAGCCATAATCAGAACTATTCACTGTGCTGTTTCAGCAGTGGTGAGTAGAACTGGCATGTGTGGGGTTCAGCACCAGAATGATTGTGTCCCTCATGTAGCCCCCATTCCACAAGCGATCTTCGCATAGATGTCAACGGTTTTTTTGCTGGATCACAGCTCTGCCTGCCCAGACTCTTCTGCCCACACAGCGATGAGATCCACCACCTCTTATGCACACCAGGCTGGAACGCATTTGGGGTGTGTAGTCTCCATGATCAGCTGTGCTCAAGCTAGCATGCTCCCAACGCTAATCAAACAGGAAACGGGAAATCAAAAATTCCCGGGGCTTTAGCAGGGCAGGGCCTGTTTCCTGTGTACCTGACTGCAGTGCAGCAGAGTTGAAAATGATCTCCAGAGCGGTCACAGATGAGCATTGTGGGACATCACCTAGAGGCCAATTAAGTCGAATTACACAATGCTGCGTCTGCACTACTTCGCAGTCAACCCATGAAAATCGAATTAAGCGCTGTGCCTGTTGCAGAGGTCAATTAAAGAAGTTGACATTAGAGGCGATTTAGGTCAGCATAAAGGACCCAGTAGCGTAGACACATATATTAACAGGTCAACTTAAGGCGGCTTCCTTCAACCTAATTCTGTAGTATAGACCAGGCCTAAGACAATAATTCTGAGAAATGCAGACATCCCCATTCTCCTCCAAAATCATACTGACTCTGAAATCTATCACTAACATTTTAGTAGTCATTAGCTATTTCACTGATGACCACTTACTCAGGAACATGCTGCTAATATGCTTATCCCACAATCCCAAACTGTATGACACACCTTCCCAGACTCCAGAAACCCTAAATGTCCCCCATCCAGCTGCCAAAACTTGAAGTTTCTTTCAACATCCCTCTCCAAAACAACTTATATAAATTAATCTGTATAGTATAAACATTACAGTACATTGAAAACTTGAGAGCCCAGAGAAAATGAGTATCAATTAACAATATCGTATTATTTAATAGGTAATGCAATAAAAATATTTTATTTTAAGTCTCCTAGATGTTGCCACAAAATGTTGTGTTTTAGAGTCACCAAAAGGAGACTTGCTGGAATTGACCTGTCATTTATTTAAGACTTGTTTTTAAAGTAATCTATTCAGACACAGATTAGATTTGAAAATTGTTACACAAATAGAACACTAAGGGAAGCTGATCAACTGTGCAGTTATTCAATCTGAAACAAGATCAAATGAATGCCATCCTCCATTATCAAACATTTGTCCTAATGTACCAGTTTTGACAGCAGATCCACCTGCTAGCTGTAGATCATAAATTTAAGCATAAATGCTACCAATGAGTATTTTCTCTTTTAAGACATCTTTCATCGACAGTGTTCAAGCCAAAATTTGCACATAAACAGAACAGAAGCTTGCCTCAGCACAGAGAAATGACTAAACAAAAATAACTTTAAAATAGATGAATGAAAAATGTACCTGGTAATTAAGCAACAGAAGAAAAGGATAATCTGTAGGTTTCTAATAGGCACTCAGAGTTTTACATGGTGTTTTTATCCTTCATAAATACAATCTGGTTGCAGCAACCCAAACCACAAAGCTCTTGCCTCAATTATAAAATATCTTTGGGTATTTACATAAGAAACTGAAGGCAAAAGATACATCAATAAGGTTCTCATTTATAAGTGTATTGCCTATTACAGGATAGCATTGTATTTCATCCCTTTTCGGGGAGAAATCAGGAAGATTTGTTTTTCACAGAAATAATACCAAAACTCATGTTACAGTTGTATTTTCCCATATGGATTGTGTGTAAGTATTCCTTTGGGAAGGATTAATCCTAACTGGTTTATAAGAAGAATTTTATTTCACTCCCAGAACTGAAAAATATCACAAGCCCTTTCCTCCTTATGATCCCCTAAATGTGATTCAGTTGTTGAAAAAGTATTCACTTTTTCAAGAAGGCTCCATGCTCTGAGTCCTACAGGCCTTTGCTTTTGTGATGAGACTACCAACGAGGGTGTGACTACTAATGGCTGTTGTGAGACGCGAAAACCTGCCTCCACACGAACCGGGCAGCCCAAAGGGCACTGGGACACAAAGCACCAACACCCCTTCAGTCACTGCTGGCCTGAGTCAGCTTCAGCGCTGTGGTTTACAGGCACCACAGCGATGAGCAGAGTCAGAGGAGCTACAAACTGACCCGGGGGCGAAACGTCCCTGCGCTGCCAGCACCCCCATCCCTCCGGGGGCGCAGGATCTGCAGACCCCTGGCTCCACAGCGGCCCTGCACGGGGACCGGGCAGCCTGGCAGCAGCCCTGCAGCAGGGTGACCAGATGTCCTGACCGCTTTGGGGGTCTCTGATTACCGCGCACTCCGCTCCCGAGTTCTCACGCTTGCTGTCTGGTCACCCTAGGGAGCCGCACTGGCCGGGACTCCGCCGCCGCCGCCTGCCCCCGGGGGACGATACCTGCCCCAGGCAGGTGATGCGGGGTTCGGCTCAGGCTCGCTACGATGGGGCGGGGGGCGCGTGCCAGGCTCGCCCGGGGGCGAAGCGCCGATGCGGGGCCTCGAGCCAGGCATCGCCCGGACGCTGCGCCGCCCTCACCTCCGCTTCATGGCCGGCTCGCCGTGGGGCCGGGCACCGGCCAGGCGCAGGTTGTGCCTCAGGCTGCAGCCCGGCTCGGGCGGGCCGGCGGGGCGCTCATGCTCCAGCGTCACGGACTCGTTCCGCTTTCTCATCCCGCGGCGCAGCGCGGCGGCTCGGCCCGTCTCTCGCCCGCAGCACCGGGGGAGGCGGCGGCTTCTGTCACCGCGCTCAGTCCCGGCCCGTCCCTACACCGCACCGGCGGCGGCGACACCGCGCGCCGCCCCGCCCCCACCAATCAGAGGCGGTGGCGAGACCACGTCACTGCGTGACCCGCCGCTAGGCTGCGCTCAGCTTCTCCTGCCCACACCAAAGATGGCAGGCGAGTCTCTGGCGGCCATCTTGAGTGCTGATAAGCGGGCACAGGCCCATGGCGGCCATCTTGAGTGCGGGCAAGCGGGCACAGGCCCACGACGGCCACTGTCCGGGGTGGTATCCAGGCCTCTGCAGGCAGCGCCCTACAGGCAGCACTAGGGGAGATCCCTTCCAGGGCCTGGGCACCCCTGTGCTGCCCGGGCGGAGGTCACGGGACACGTGGGGCAACGCAGGCGGCTCTTCCATCCCAACCACTACGTCCGCATGGAGAAAGCTGCCAACGGAGGCGGTCACTGAGTTTGGCCACCACTGCCCTCGCTGCCACGTCAACAGAGCAGCTATGGAGACAAGCCGAAGAGAAAATGTCAATCCAGCCTTCTTTAGCATCCAGGTTACAGTGCCAGGGCTGTACAACTTCCGAGTTGCCTTGACGATGATAACACATTATCCAGAGCAGGCCACCTTCCTCATGCCTCTCCTAGTTAAATCACACGTCTACCCTTCTGAGTAGGAAAATCACAGCGTTCCTCCCTAAATACTGAGCCCCCATGACTTCAACCCTAGGCCTGAATTTTCAGAACTGCTGACCAGGTCCAACTGTTCCTCCACCTGCAAAAAATTTACCTTGTCTAACCTCAGAACTCTGGGAAGAGGTCTCTGTAAAGTCTCTCTCTGTGTCCACCCCCACACATCACTGTTAGACTAAAATTAAATCTGGGAAGTTTCCCCCAAAAAGAAAAATGGGTTCTTCTTGTTCCCTGCACAAGCATCATCTTTCTCTTTGTATTCCTCCATTATCTTTCAACATTGTAGCCATGTCAGTCTCAGGATATTAGAGAGACCAGGTGGGTGAGGGTAATATCTTTTACTGGACCAACTTCTGTTGGTGAGAGAGACAAGCTTGTCTCTTTCACCAGTATTACCTCAAACACTTTGCCTCTCTAATATCTTTCAAATCACTTTGCCTGGTAATACAAGTTACTTTGTCACAGCTGGAGACTTTATATCCCAATTAGCTCTGCAGCTATGTGAAACATTACTGCATTTGCATGAAAGACTTGTGGACATATTTGTCACTTGTTTTTTTTCCAGCACAGTTACATTTTAATACAGCAATCTTAATATAGATTTGGAAAAGTTACACATATAATCTTGCTTTGGGCATATTTTAACTACAGATGATAAACGTCTAAAAAAAGACTACTTTCCTCCTCTCCTGTCTCATTCCTATCATAAAAATAAACAAAAAAGACTGTTTAAAATTATATGAAGAGTCTTTTAAAGAGCTTGTCTTCAATACACTTCTCACAGCACTGCCTAGAAGAACACAGTTTAAAAGGATTTCAGGATTCTCAACAAATATATCTTGTCAATTCTAATTGTTTATTTGGTATCACACCATATCCAGAATCAAAAGTCTTTGAGACTTTAGGGAGGTGTTCATAAGAGTCAAACTACTTGTTCAGTAGTTTTCTACAGGCCCACTACCATTATCTACATTCTAAAATAAAAGTTTATGTCACAATAGTATTTCAGATTAAAGACCTCAACAAGAACCAGATGGGTGAACCTTTGCACCCATGTTGATAATCTTGTAGGACCTTAGACCTAAATAATCACAGAATTCATCCTCTGCAAGGACGCGTTATCAAATTCTGCGGTGCAATCTAGATCAATGAGGGTTTGTGTCACCACGCAACTTGGAGTGCCTCACAATGCTTTGCTGTTGTAACTTCCAACCTGGGCCACTCCCAAACAGCAGGCAGGCACAGACCACATCCTGAGTGTCTATGTATAGCTGTAGGCTGCCAGCTATACACCAGCCACGCTTTGGTTTCCAGCAGCCTTGGTTACTATTTGCAGGGTGATCCCAATGCATGCCCAGTCCTAAATTTTCCTCAAATATGGCTTCTCTGATCAGTTCATATACTAGAGGTCCATTGCCCCTGTAAGGGGGTCAATGTACAATGGTTTGCTACTTTAATGTGAATTACCAAACAATTCATTTTAAACACAACCCTGGATTAAGTTGATTAAAGAATAAAACAAATTTATTTAACTATAAAGATAGATTTTAAGTGAGTTCACATACTAGATATTTAAAGTCAGAAATTGTTACAAGCGAGATAAAGACAAAATCCTTCCTAGTAGCTAAGACTTAATACACTGGTTCAAGATAAAAACCTTAACACTTGCTCCTAGCAATGCGGCTGACTACATTCTAGGGTCGGAAGGATCTAGTCCAACCCCCTGCTCAAAGCAGGACCAATCTTCAGACAGATTTTTGCCCCAGATCCCTAAATGGCCCCCCTCAATGAACTCACAACCCTGGGTTTAGCAAGCCAATGTCCAAACCACTGAGCTATCCCTCCCCCTCATAGTGAGTGATAAAGAAAGAGATATTACCCAGGGTATTTTGCCCCTCACTTTTACAGCCCAGTCACCCTTTGAAATGCATTTTCCTGAGTGTTCCCCCTAAACTTCCATCTGTGAAGATGGAGTCATGGAGTCTCATGGAAAACTGGAGACAGAGATTCTATGTTGTCGTTTGTTAAAATGCAAATCAATCTGTTCCTGCTCCTCCTTCACTGCCAAAGAATGGCCACTTGACCGGTAATTGCCTATCAGCTTTGCTTGCACCTGGCTAGAGGTGTCATCTTGTTCTTGGCTGTGGTTGCCAGCCAATGGGAGCTGCTGAGCTGGGGCTCACGGCAGCAGCACGTGGAGCCCCCTGGCCGAGCCTCGGTCGAGGAGCTACAGGAACGTGCTGGCCACTTCGGGGGCTACACAGAGCTCTGTGTCCAGCCAGCCCCCCACAGCACTGGCCACGTCGGCCTACGCTGCACTACGACGGGGGCGGGGCCTCTCCACTGCAGGTCACGGGCTCAGCCCAGCCCCATTCGGGCCAAGGCGCCTGGGCGAGCGACGGAACGTACCGCCCTTCGGCTCGTCATGAGGCAGCTGGCGGGACGTTTCTGTGCTGCTGGGGAAGTTTGTCCTTCGCCGGCGTCTGAAGGCAGGGGCGAGGCCACGACCTACCGCCGCTCCCATTGGCGGAGCGGGCGGCGGGCGCGCTCCGTGACCGGGGAGCAGTTCCCAGCTCGGTCCGCGCTGCTTGTGGTCCCTCTGCAACCCATGTTCGGCGAGCGGCCGCGGAGCTGGTGCGCGGCTGCACCGCGCCCGCCGACGGGCACCTCCCCGCCTTCAACGTGAGCGCCGGGCGGGCCCCCCCGCGTTGTGTCTGGGCCGGCTCCCCGGGGCGCCCTCTGCAGCGTGCGGCTTCCCCGCGGGCCTGACCGCGGGCGGCTCCGGGGCACCCACTAGCGCGGGGCGGCAGCAGGCAGCCGGCCGGCCGGCGCGCGAGCCCGATTGTCGGTGGCCCTCACGCTGCCGGGGCCTGGCCACCGGGCGGGCGGGGGGGGCTCTGCCTTTTGGTTTAAAGTGCAGCTCCTTAAACATGGTAAAACCTTACTTCTTTACAGACCGCAGGGGTTAGTTCTGTGTGAGAGACTCCCAGAAAGGGACCTTCTAAAAACCTTAACGTGTGACTGGCACGCGGAACCTTACATCAGAGTGAATAAATGGCAGCTCGCCACAGCACTTCTGAAAGGCTGCCGACCCCTGCATTAGGTGGTGTTTTCTGTGGCTGTCAAAGGTTGGAGATTGGGCATTTCAGACTGTAGGTTAGTGGCCAAAACAATGAGTCTCAAATTTGCCTTCAAAAATTGTTCCTCTTTCAAGAGGCATCTGTAAAGGAAGAGGCAAAAGCACGTGTCTTTCTCTGAAACCAAATGAAGGGCTGTATCCTGCAAATATTTACCATGAGGCATAGTGATGCATTAAATGCAGGTGGGATCACGCCCCTTTGCCCCAAGTATCCTGCTCATCTGCTTTCTCAGCAAGTAGCCTGAACCAGTTTACAGAAAAGTGAAAAGCTAACAGGCCATTCCGATGCCATCCAAAGTTGGAGCAGGGCAAATCCGTTATAAGACTGAATTCTTTTGAAAAAATTTATTTTTGACTTGAATATATTTCATTTCAGTTTATAATGTAGGCATCTCTCCCTGCCTCTGCCTGTAATGATGGATCACCATGCTTAATTTAGACAACTTAAACTTATTGATTCAAAATACCTGCTGAAATCAGTGAATTTATATGTTGCAGGAGGATGGAATCCGACAAGTTCTTGAGGAGATGAAAGCTTTATATGAACAGAACCAGGCTGATGTGTAAGTAGGGTTGTCTTGGTGGAAAGACTAATGAGCTGTCTACACATGAGAAGAAAGGGAAAGCATGCCTTTTATTTAGAAATGACAAATACAAGAATGTTTCTCTTTGTTCATGTGTGTTAAAGAGGCCATTAGAGTTTGTGCCTTTTTTTAACACACCACCCCCCCAAAAAAAATTAAAATTTCAGAGCTTCCTTAATTATCATAAAGTATAAGCCTAAAGTACAAGAAAGTATTTCCTGTTTTGTTGAAGGTCTTCATTGGAAGGTCTGCAATTGTGGGTTATAATGTCACTTTTTATAAAATTGAAAAAAAAAATCAGTGTTTGTTGTATTTAAGAATAAAATATGCCCTAAAATACAGCTAGGAATGTGCATGAGATAAGCAGCATGGATCAATTATTTTTATGCCTTTGTTCTCTTTTGTATTTTCGAAGAACAAATTTGCCCAGTGCCAGAAAAATTACTTCTGAGAACACACAAAATAGCTAGTAAACTAGCTAATGTGGTCAAGAGATTATTTACTTAGCTGAACGCTAGTATGTTGCTCTCAGTGGGATAAAAACAAGGTTGTGGTGAGGAGGGTGGTAAGTGCCAGAGAGATTCCAAACTAAACTCCATCTGAGCTTTGTGTGAATGCGTAGGTTTGGGAAAAATAATAGGAAAAATACATGCTTGCCAGTTTCTTGGTCTCAGCATAATGTAATACCGTTTCCCTTTGCGTTATTACCAGAAATGAGGCTAAATCAGGACGAAGTGACTTGATCCGAGCAATCAAATTTCGTCATTGTTCTCTGCTGCGAAATCGACGATGTGTTGTTGCATATCTGTAAGTTTCTAATGGAAGGTGTGTCTTGCTTTCACAGCTATTGTCTGTGACCGGAATACTGTCTCTTACATGGACAAAGAGCTGCTTTTTCAAGCGCTTCCTCTGATTGTGTGTGCCCAGCTTGAGACTCCGTGGTCCTGATTTTCAAAGGGTGCTGAGCACTTGCTGGTCTCATGGACTTCAGTGGGAGTTGTGGGTGCCCAGCATCTCTGAGAATCAAGCTGCAATGTGCGCTTAAAAACTAAGCGCACAAATCAGAGGCCACTCTTGAAAATTCTGGCCTTGATTCTTTTCCCAATGCTTGACTATTATGTTCAATATGAAATATTGTTTATCTGTTTAATCTTGGTTGTAGTACTGCATTAATCAGTAGTATCCAAGCACCTTACAAATGTTGTAAAATGAACACAGGAAGGTCTCTGTATCATTGTATTCCTTTATTCTGTAGGGGCCTTGTTTTTATTTAAATATATGATTTTGGCAGGCCTATGGAGGAAGACTAGAATAACAGGGTTTTATACTTTATTCTGAAGGCATCAGATTTGGTATAAATAGGGGATTGAGTCCAGATTACTTTCTGGATTAACACCTCTGTTTCTGCTTGAGAACAGAGAGGTTTTAATCCCTGGTTAATTCTTCCAGGTATGACCGGTTGCTTCGGATCCGAGCCCTCAGGTGGGAGTATGGTAGTGTCTTGCCAAATGACCTCCGATTTCACATGTCTGCTGAAGAAGTAAGCCCAGCTTTGTTATACAATTGACTTGTTTAATAGATTCAGGGTAGAATGGAAGTTCTACTGGTAGATGTAAGGAGGCAGTGAAAAATATTTTAAAGTGGCCACAAGCCATGTTTTTTAAAGCATGTGCACTCATTATTGAGATCCTGTGTCCCTGGAGGATTGTTAGTTTAGTGTTCTTATGCCTACAGACGGAGTGGTTCAATCAGTACAAAAAGTCTCTTGCTACCTACATGAGATCCTTAGGAGGAGAGGAAGGGCTGGACCTCACACAGGACATGAAACCTCCCAAAAGCTTATACATCGAAGTAAGTGCAAGGCTGGGGCTTCTGAATGAGCTTTGTGTGTGGAACTATCTATTAAAAGTGCACAATCAGGCTGGCAACACAAGACTCGTCAGCCACACTCAGCTCTTTTTGAAGCCATAAGACTGCATGGCAACACTTGACAGCAAAGAGTTTGAAGATGTGCAGGTAGTGGCTGAAGGTCACCATGCTCTGCTCTTCCTTTTCCTTTAAACTCTGGTGCCACTGTGCTCAATATGCCCTCTGCTTCTAGGACCCCTTCTCGCTGTGCTCTTGCTTTTATTCCTTCACCTCCAGAGAGACTCCTGTTCATCCCCATTCGTTCATTTCTTTGTGAGATACATAGCGTGAGGAGGGTGCTGGTGTTCAGAAAGGTGGGCCAGCCTCACACAAACGAAGGTTGAGGTTGCTTGGTTTTCTGTTTCAGTTCCCTGTTTTATGTTAGATGTTGTTGGGCTGGTGTGAGTGTCTCTGCTTTAAACACAGGCCAGGTGTGTTAATAGCGATTTGAGCACATACATTGCATTCTGGGCCTGTGACATTGGTACTCCTGTCCTTGTACATCTGCTGATGTTGAAAGAGACCCATTTCTCCTTACTGTAGGTTCGGTGTTTAAAGGATCATGGAGAATTTGAGATTGACGATGGTACAACAATTCTGTTGAAGAAGAATAGCCAGGTACCTATGCTAAGAGAGCAGGATTGTTACTAAAACAGGATGACTGAACCCTTATCCGTGTGTAGGAATGAGTTGAGGAAATCATACTCTTCTGCCCCAGCGGGGAGTGCTTCCTTTGGAATCCTTCACGTAATACTGCTCTGGGTAAAGGCTTGAAGGGGAATAACTGACAGTCCAGTGAGTGCTCTTGATGTGGAAGGATCCCAGAGCCCGTTGTGATGTACTCAGTATGGCACAGCTGCAATAAAATGCCATAGAAGTCAGCAGAGCTATAACAGTTGACAGCAGCTGAGAATCTGCCCCTGTGTGTATGCACAGTAGTGAAGGGGGAGGGGCAATTCTGGTTTATGGTTTGATCCTTGAAATAGTTACTATGGGTGTAATGCTTGCTTCCGTGACTACGGTCATTGTCCACCCAGTAATAAGTGTTGCAGACTAGCCATTTTTCACACTGAGACTTTACTGGTTCCACACAGGACTCAGCAGCTGGGCAAATCAAGCTCTGCTGTCCTCTCCAGCTGTTCCTATAGTGCAGCCTGGTGATTCTGGTCAAGACTCGTATTCAGTACAAAGGCAGAACTGGCTGTCTTCACATAAGTCTGCCTTGAATTCAGAAAACGTCTGTTTTTCTTTCAGCATTTTTTACCACGCTGGAAATGCGAACAGTTAATCAGACAAGGCGTTCTGGAGCATGTTCTGTCATGAACGCAGTGCGGGAGTTGTGGGCCAGCCTCCATCTACCTCCTTCCTTGATGAACTCTGTAATAAGGAAATCGAACCAACTGTAGTGGTGATTTTAGCAGTGGCAAATACAACTTTTCTAGTGTAACGTGTCCGTGTGGTGCTATAGTCTGCAAAGGAAGTGGGGGGGAGATACAATTGTTCTGTCCCTGAAAGGACACAGATGGAGGCGGTAGCACTCCCTCACTCACCCCGGAGGAGGGAGGTCACTGAAGGGCTGGTGGTAGCCTGCCTCCAAGCTCGTCTCAATTTAAGTGGGGCCTGGACTTGCCGGGGCTCAGGCAGCTGGCAAACAACCGTCTTAAGGGGCTAGGGCCACTCCTCTTCAGAGCGAGAGCCCCTTGCAGAGGAATGAGGGTCAGCCACCTGTAGGGGCTCCAGCTTATAGGAGAGAGTGTTGAGAAACAAGGCCACTGCTGGAGCCACACTTCCGAATGGCAGGGGCAGCTGAACTGCCCAGGAGAGGATCCAGCCACTCATGCAGACCAGCTGCCCAGGCAGGAACACAGGAAGAAAAGGCAGCAGCATGTGCCATGATTGAGGTCGTAGAGACGTGCAGCGAAGAGGAGACCGGCAGGAAAAGTTCCATACAACATGATGGGGGCTAATTTAGCTACAAATCAGGAAAGGGATCTTGGAGTCATTGTGGATAGTTCTCTGAAGACGTCCATGCAGTGTGCAGTGGCAATCAAAAAAAGCAAATAGGACACTAGAAATCATTACAAAAGGGATAGAGAATATCTTATTGCCCTTGTATAAATCCATGGTACGCTCACATCTTGAATACTGCGTACAGATGCAGTCTCCTCATCTCAAAAAAAATACTGGCACTAGAAAAGGTTGAGAGTAGGGCAACTAAAATGATTAGGGGTTTGGAATTGGTCTTATATGAGGAGAGATTAAAGAGGCTAGGACTTTTCAGCTTTGAAAAGAGTAGTCTAAGGGGGGATATGATAGAGGTATATAAAATCATGAGTGTTGTGGAGAAAGTGAATAAGGAAAAGTTATTTACTTGTTCCCAGAATACAAGAACTAGGGGTCACCAAATGAATTAATGGGCAGCAGGTTTAAAACAAATAAAAGGAAGTTCTTCACACAGCGCACAGTCAACCTGCAGAACTCCTTGCTTGAGGAGGGTGTGAAGGCTAGGACTGTAACAGGGTTTAAAAGAGAACTGGATAAACTCATGGAGGTTAAGTCCATTAATGGCTATTAGCCAGGACGGGTAAAGAATGGTGTCCCTAGCCTCTGTCAGAGGGTGGAGATGGATAGCAGGGGAGAGATCACTTGATTATTACCTGTTAGGTTTACTTCCTCTAGGGCACCTGGGATTGGCCACTTTTGGCAGACAGGATACTGGACTGGATTGACCTTTGGTCTAACCCAGTGTGGCCGTTCTTACGAGCAGATCCAGACTCAATGCACAGGCACCGCAGAAGGCGGCTACCAGCCACTAGCCTGCCAGGTTGGCAGCTATGCTATTAGCTCACTGACCAATACAATGCTAGCTGGATTGTGAAGTCAGCTGCTCTTTAGGCCCAGACATATGGCAAAGGCAACGTGGACAGGAAGGTCCCTGTAGGACCATTGCACTACACTCTCCCTGGGACTAGATAGTCACCCAGCACAGGAACCGGAGGGCAACGGAACCAGGAGTCTCCCAACCCCGCAGAGGACAGACAGTACAGAAAAGATTGAGAACCCCATGCTAGGCAGGCAGCCCCTACAACAAAGGAGACAAGGACCTGAAGTCACTATGCACAGTCCAACCAGCCACAAAGCAATGGCCAGAGGTAGCAGCCCACGCTGCATTGGCACAGAGGTCCTATGAGGTAGCTACAGCTGCAAGACTCAAAGCAAGGACAACTTTGAAGTAGCAGAAGACAAGTCCAAGGCCAGGATCAGGAGGACTTAGAATGATCTACAGCATCAGCTGGCCTGACATCAGGGAGTCAGAAGAAATGGAGGTACATGAGCAACACAGAAGGTAAACAGAATGTGCCCCCTGCATCCTCAGGATGAAGGCAGCAATAGGCTGAAAGCAAGTCCCCCAACCAGAGTAAGACCATAAACAAGAAATGGGAGGCTGCTTACACAACCAGCATACTTGGAGGACCAATGCCTAACAGGGCAAAATGGGCTGTGGTAAAGGCCTTATCCCTAGAGCAGGTGATGTACTAGCAAGTCAGTAAATGCTTGTACAAAGGACACCACACAAAAAATTCTGAAAGGAAAGATGGAGCAGCCTGCATGGAACTTGGAGGGAGTAGATTGGAGGCAGCACTGGAAGTCAGTCTATGTGCACAGAGCTGGAGTGCTGTCTGAAGTTCCAGCGTCTCTGTAAATAGTTCTCTCAAGAAAGAGCCATTTTAGTTTACAAGTATGGAGTCCTCAAGTCCTCTCCGTCCTGCATGCTGGGTAACCACATGAGACTCCATACTTGTCAACTAAAGCCTCGGTTCTCTAATTAGTTAATTCTGTGCGTTCCCTTGCTCCCTGCTCAAGGGGCCCTGGTGCTATAGCACTGAAGAGGGGGAAGGAACAGAGATGAGCCAAACCATATTTCACAGGAGAGGAGCAGGGAGCAAAGTGACTCCTCTGACAGCCAAGGCAGAGAACAAGGCAAGAGCGCTCCACTGTCCCAGCTCTCCTGCTCGCCATTGCAGCTGGGCCAGGGCCTGTACTCTTAACTTGATATAAGCGAGGGTCTGTGTGTCCTAGAATCCAAGGGAAGTTGGGCAGAGCCAAATCCCAGAGGAGATAAAGTCAACTCAGAAACCAATGGCAAAAATGTAATTTTAATATTGAAACTATTTCCCATTCCCAGTGACCCGAAAGCAGAAGACCCTAAAAATACAGCAGGTCGTTCCACTTCCAGCAGCATGGGCCCCTGAACGACAGCCAGCACTTACGGGTGAATAGTATATTCTCTGTGTATAAAACTGCATGTACAATACAAACTGCCAGTGTGCAGACAAATTCAGAGGACACATTGCAATTATTGTAAATAGCCCCAAGACAGACTCTTCTTTCTATTGTATGGAATGGCCTGAACAGCATTAAAACATTCAGTGCTTTCCCATGGAAAAAACAGGGCACATTTCTCTTATGGCCATTATCCCTTCTCCCTGAGAGATCTCAACAAGCCCTTTCCCCTGCTGGGTGCAGTGGGGGAAGGCGCACACAGTGTCCCCACCCAGCACTAACACAGCGGCAGATGGGAGTTCACCATGACCCAGTGTGCAGGCCCCAGTTGAAGGAACTTGGCCCTTTGCATTGGGCCAGGCCAGTACCCCCTGCAGCACAGTGGCTCCCAGGCTGAGATAATGGTGTGCAGCGACGAGTGTGTGCTACTGATTGTCCTTCCAGTTGCAGCCAAACCCAGCACCGGGGCCCCTTCACACGCTGAGAGATGCCTGCGCCATTCTTCTAATCAGTTCAGTTAGGGCTGAGAGTTTTTCCTCCAGGGCCAAGTTCTTTTTCTCAGCATTTTTCTGCCTTTGCTCAGTCACCTGCAGAGCTTTCACCAGCTGCGCGTTCTCCACGTACAGGTCTTTCAGCAACAGGTCACACTTCATGTTTCTGTCACGCTGGAAAGCAGAAGGAAGCAGCTTTAGGTCAATGGCCATTCCATGCAGCCCTGCATGAACTCCCCTAGGGGTCAGGCTCTAGGCCTCATCTTGTTTGGTAAAAATAATTGTTACAGAATCAGATGGAGCCAAAATTAATGGACCACTAATGGAGCACCTGGACAATGGGGCAGGCTTTGATGGCAGGAAAGTGGCCCTCTGGTGCCCAGCTGATCTAACTGGAGCCTGATTTCTTATCCACCCTCTGCTGAGCACAGACAGGGTGCTGTACAGAGCCGCTCATAACCCCGACTCAGCTGACATTCCAGACACTGCCCTGGGGCTCTCTCCCCAGCACTAAGCGCAGGCACTGGGGTTAGATAAGGGGAATGCAGGGAGATGAACTCCACCCCTCCAATCCAGAGCCAGGATGTGGGGCTATCCCCTATAGCACCTCCCCTCTGCAGCTGCTACTCCACCCTAAGGGCAGGATAGAATACACAGTCCCTCTGGGTTGGCTGGGCAGGGCACTGGAGACTACAGAGTCTACATCAGGGAACAGCCTCTTCGCACATGGACTCGCCAGCCAAGCGAGGAGGGCTTTAAACGAGGTGACAAAAGCCCTAGGTAAGTATAACAAAAGGTGCCTGTAACAGAGGACTAGATGTCAGGGGAAAATGGAACATTACACTGGAGTCATAGGAGCAACAAGAGGGGAAAAATCAGCCGGGGAATCTGCTCAACATCTTAGATGTCTGTGCAAGGAGTATGGGAATAACAGGAAGAACAAGAAGTCTTAAGTCTATAGGCTAAATTATGACTTAATTGATATCAAAGAGAGTACACCTATAAAATGTGCAGATCACACCAAGCTGGGAGAGGCTGCCAGCACTTTGGAGGACAGGACTGGAATTCACAATGACCTTGATAAATTTGAGAAGTGGTCAAATACCAACAAGATGAAATTCAATAAAGACAAGTGCAAAGTACTGCACTTTGAAAGGAAAAATCCAATGCACAGCTACGAATGGAGGATAACTGGCTAGGTGGTAGTGCTGCCGAAAACAATCTGGGGTTTTTACAGTGGATCACAATTTGAATACGAGTCAACAATGCAATCCAGCTGCGAAAAAGGCTAATATCATTTGGGGGCAGGGGGAGGGTGTATTAGCAAGAGCGCTGTATGTAAGACATGGAAGGTAACTGTCCTGCTGTACTCGGCACTGGTGAGACCTCAGCTGGAGCACTGTGTGCAGTTCTGGGTGCTGCACTTTAGGAAGGAGGTGGATAAATTGGAGATAGTGCAGAGGAGAGCAACAAAAATAGTCAGAGGTTTAGAAAACCTGACCTGTGAAGGAAGGTTAAAAAACTGGGCCTGTTTAATCGTGAGAAAAGAAGACTGAGGTGGGACCTGATAGCCTGCAAATACAGGAAAGGCTGTTCGAAAGAGCACAGGCGTCAGCTGTTCTCCATGGCCACTGAATTAGGACAAGATGTAATGGTTTTAATCTGCAGCAAGGCAGATTTAGGTTAGAGATTAGGAAAAACATTCTAATTCTCAGGGCAGTTGAGCTCTGGAACAGGCTTCCAAGGGAGGTTGTGGAATCCCCATCACTGGAGGTTGGACAAACCCGTCAGGGAGGGTCTGGGTTTACTTGCTCCTGCCCCAGCGCAGGGGGCTGGACTAGCTGAGCTCTTGAGGTTCCTTCCAGCCCAACACTTTGGTGACTCTGTGAACGCAGAGCCATGGACCACTCTCAGCTAACCCCAAACTGACCTTGCATCCCCATCCTGCAGAGGCCAGTTGTGTGGTCTGGCGGTACACAGGCAAGCCCCCCTACTCTGGCTGTCACAGCTCCTGAGGACCCAGGGGAAGCTGTGATATAGCTGTCTCTGAACCCTGCACCCACCCAGCCTAGCAGAGCCCCTCTGCAGCGGGCCGCAGGGGAGGGGAACTGCTGCAGAGGGGAGCAGAGATTCATCCAGTGAGCACCCGGCCCGGCAGCACTTGGGGAAGGGGGTCTGATCTGGGCCGACAGCAGAAATGAAACCAGAGGTGCTTCTGACAGACACAAATGGCAGCTCCTACCAGCTCAGCCCCTCACAGCCAGGCAGAGTCAATGGCTAAGGCCCTTCTATCACTGACCTGCTCCTGGAGCTGGGTCATCTTTTCCTGTAGCATCCTCTGCATGTTCCTCACATCCCGTTCCAGCTCCTCCGTCCTCTCCTCCATCGTTCTGAGCAGCCTCTTGTGTTCCTCCTGCAATGCACAGTGACAAAGGCACATCCGGCCTCAGTCCCAAACCACCCCAGGACTCACCAGGGAGCCACATCTGGCACCGTGCATGCGTGCCTGACAGGGATTCCATTAGCCATTGTGCCTGTCGGGCACTGGCTGAACTGGCAGCCCCCTGTGACCGCTAATGCAAACACCCCTTTCGTCCTTCCCTTCCTCCTCCCCTCTACACACGGTCTAAACCCCAGTGTGCGAGTTCTCGGAGGCAGGGACTGCGTTTGTATTTGCACATACAGCATCTAGTACTGTAGCACCGACTTCCCCTCTTTCACGTGGGTGCTCAACCCCCCATGGCCCTGCCCCCACTCACCCCTTCCGTGAGGTCCCGCCCTATCCCCATTCCAACCCCTTCCCCAAATCCCTGTCCCAGCCCCACCTCCCTCCCTGAGCACGCCATCTTCCCGCTCCCACCCCCCCCAAGCGTGCTAACGCTGCCAAGCAGCTGTTTGGCAGCGACCAGGCAGGAAGCACTGGGAGGCAGGCGCAGGGACGCAGCCGCGCTCGGGGAGGGGGAGGGGGGGTGCGTGGAAGGGGACCTTGGCTGCCAATGGGTGCAGAGCACCCACTAATTTTTCCCTGTGGGTGCTCCAGCTCCGAAGCACCCACGGAGTCAGCACCTATGCCTAGTACAATGGGGCCACAATCCCCGACGGGTCCTTAGAAATGAGGGATAACGAAGCCTGGTCTAAGCTAGGAAAGTAGATCAGTGTAACCACGTTGCTCAGGGGTGTGAATGATCCACATCCCTGAGCGGTGCAGTTAACCTGAACTAACCCCCAGTGCAGACACATCAATTCTCCCGTCGATCCAGCTCCCACCTCTTGGGGAGGTAGGGGACCTGCCCTCCCACGGGCATAGGGAGCATCTCCACTGGAGCCTTGTAAATGTAGACAAGCCCAAACATTAACTGAAGTGGCAGAGACAGGACTGAATGGGTTTTATGTGGAAGCTCTTAGGGATTAGCACAAAACCTTTGAAGGATGCAGGGTGAACTTTACAGCAATGTCTTTAAAAGCAATTGCTTTTGCATGGAGACTCCTTCCCCAAAGGCAGGGACTGTGACGTGGGAAGCCCTGTTTTGACGTTTTCCTGGGTTCGATTTCCACTGCTGGCATTGTCTGCCAGGCTCGCTTTTCATTCTTTTCAGTTTTATTTTGCTGTCTGATTTAATGAGAACATTTTGAAACTGGGCCTGAAAGCGACAAACCCTGAGACCAGCCCGACTGCCCACTGGCTTAGTAGCAGGGGTCACCAGGCACACGTCAGTCCTGTATTCCACCCAGCACTATCTCCCGACTCTACAGCCTCTGGCATTCCCCCCCTGAACACAAACAGGTGTACGGCCTCTCACCAAGGCGACTCCTGTTCCTAGCCGCGGGACGAAGTTCAGCGGTGCGGGCAGTCTGAATGCAAAGGTTTGTTTCCCAGCATTTGGGACACAGCTCAGTGAGAAGGCTGCCGCACTTAGGGAGTTTGAATTAACACAATGGATTGCGCTTTGTGTTAGATTTTTAAGATTAATGGTACGTCCCATGACCAAGCTCTTACATTGCCCCTTTTGCCACAGATCTCAAAGCACCTTACAAAGGCAGTGAAGTATCATCATTGTCATTCATCAGATGCAGGAAACTGAGGCACAGAGCAGGGAAGTGACTTGCCCACGGTCACCCAAGAGCCAGGAGCAGACTCCAGATCTCAAGTCCCAGGCCAGCGGCCTTTCTATTGGGTCACATTACCTAAGCTGATGAGAAATCTCTGCACCCACTTCTTACCTGAAAGGCGGCCAGTTGCCTGCTTGCCTGCTCAGCCTGGAAGCTGAGGCTTTCTTGTAGCTGCTGAACTTTCTGCTGTTCTTCTGCCCACCTACTTTGCAGCTGGGCGAGGCAGTCCCTGGAGACTGTGCTTTCTAGGTGGTCCTTTAGCTGCTGCAGCTCCTGCCTGTGCTGAGACTGGGCCAGGCTCAGCCTTGTGTTGGCTTCTAATAACTACAGCACAAGAGAAAAATGGAGACTGAGGCACCATTTCACAGTGGAAGACAGCAACAGTGTCAGAAGGGATGGGGATTTAGGGTGCTCCCAGATAACCACAGTGCTGAGTGCAGAAAAGAGACTCCGGGATCATTCCAGGCCCAATGAGAACTGGACGTACCCCTGTTGTAAGATAGCAGCGTAACCTACAGAGATGAGTGCCTGAGCCATGGCGCAGGGTGAGGTCACTGAGGCCTGAAAGGCTGGTCAGGGGACTCCCATTGGGTATTTCAATGATCACGTACAGACAACCAGAAGGACATTAGCCACTGGCTTCCTAGAAAAGATGGAACATCAATGCGACACTGTCAGACGTGGCTGGTTCCGCTGTATGTTGTTAATCGGCAGAACTACCCGCTCCTGGGCTGAGAGAGCAGCTCCAGAAACGCACCACTCAGGCTGCAGGCTCTCTCCCAGCCCTGCGCGAGCTGCCATGTCATCGGTTCCGCTCTTGTGACAGACACACCAGGCCTGCCTACAAGATACCATTAGTAACAAGTGTAAGGCCTGTGACTTGGGAGCTGAGACCCTGACACGCTAGGAAGGGCCTACAGTCATGCTAAGGAGAGGCCCAGTGCACGCTGGGAGCCATGGCTGGAGAAGTGGGCTCTTGTTGGTCTGTTCTGAGACTGATGCTGGTTCCTCTGTCTGTGAGCTAAGACAGGCTGGGTTCAGAGACGGCTGGAGGATACCCATGGAGCAGAAGGCTATAGGTGCCTGGGGAGTTCACCCCAGAGCACCCCGTCATGTGGGAGAAGGGCGCCAGGTGACTGTGTTTGTCGTTTTCCTGCTCCAAGTTATAACTATTGGGTGTGCGGCCTTGAGGGCCCCGGCCCTCTCTCTGGGGTTTAGCCACACGTCCTAGGGCATCCAGGAGTTGGGGGCTGCCTGCACATTGTGCATTATCTCCTCTGATTCTCATCCCCAGCAGAGAGGGGGCTTCTCCCAACACCTGGCAGTTGTCTCTGACCCCCCCTCCCAGTTGGATCAGTTCCCTGCCAACAGGAGCCAGCGACCCCCCAGGGTTACGCCCCTTTGGGGGGGCTTGTACCACAGGGGTTGCTAGCACGGAGCAGGTACTGCGATTATAGCTCCTTGCACCCAGGCCTCTCCCAACCTGCAGTCAAGGACCAGCCACCATCCAGCCCAGCCTGCATTTGCATCAAGTCCGTACCTGATCCTGGCTTTCCTCCAGCTCCTCCCTGAACTGTGCTGCCATTAGCCGCAGTGTCTGGCACTCCTGCATCACACGTTCCAGTTCCACCTCCAGCTCCTGCACCTGAGTGACCTGTTAGGCAAAGGGTAGGGGCGCCCATTAGCGTAGGACCCCACAGACCAGGCTATTCCTTGGGTTCCTGCACTTGGTTCCGTGGAGGTGAACGAAGCCCCGTGCCCTCCTCGTGGTCACAAGGTGCCTGCGTCATGGCAGACCCATCAGCCTGGCACAGTGCAACATCATTCACAGACCAGCCAGCTGGGAATTTTAAAGCCTTCAGCCTTGGCCAGGCAGTGACTAAACTCCCCAGTGACTGCAGTGGGCACAGAGATAGCCCAAGGCTGGGGGTTTGTGTCAACCCTGCTCGCCAGCCCCAGAGACAACAAGCCAAACTGCCTGTGGGTGTGTCATGTCCACGCAGGGAATTGCAAACTTAACCCCACAGAGCAGCCATAGGCTTGTAGCAAGCTAGGCAGCTGTGGCCAGGGAGGGCCAGACCCTCCTCGCTAGTAGCACTGCAAATCCCTTTCGAAGAGACCCAGGCAGGCATCACAAACTAGTGCAGTTTGCTTCTTTTCCTATGCACCACGGCCATGCCGCATCCCCCTCAGAGAGAAGGAGCTTCAGTACTACACACCACGCAGGACAACCTAAGCCCATGCTGTTGATTTAACACCCCGCTGAGAGCTCACCTTCTTTCTGGACTCCCTGAGCTGCTGGTGGAGCAGCTCCCTTTCTTGCTGCCATGCTGACTGATGCTGACCAAATTCCAGCTCCAGTTTACTTGATGTCTCTTGCAGTTGCTTGGCAACAGCAGCTTCCTCTTCTTTCTGGCTCACCGTCTCAGCCAGTCTCTGGTTCAGCAGCTGGATCGTACTGTGGCTGGTCTCGCTCTGGAGGCTGAGATCTGACAGCTGGCTACTCAGCTGCAGGGTCCTGGCATTTAGCCGGCAGATCTCCTGCTTGTATGTCTTGTTCTGAAGGGGGGAGTTGGGGCCATGCACAGAAGAAGATGTGGACATTGGTGATGGATTCACACAGATTCACCTGGGTGTCTTTACACAGTCAGAATTAAAGTGTCCGAAGACAAGCCCCTTTCGCAATGGTAACAAGTCGTTCACACGCTAGCTGTGGGGAGTTTACATGGCTGCCCCAGCCAAGTGTGGTGTGAGGGTGTGTCAAGAGAGTGCAGGCCAACCCTCTCCCAAGAAAAGCCATACACAGTAGCTCTGCAGGAAGTTAATTCCTTAGAACAAGGGCAGTCATTCTGGGAATAACGCACATTGTTTTCATCTTCAGCAATGGCATCTAAACCCTGTACTTAACTGAAAACCCTGATCCTCATTTTGGCTATGGAGCCACTACAGATGCTTGGATGCGAAGAAGCTAGAGAGAACACCTAACAGTGCCTCAGCAGGCTATTGAAATCACCTCAACAAGCCCCAATAAACATACAGTGTATTTTACCCCTAACGCTGGTCTATGAGCATGTTCCAGTGTTGGTTAGCAGCTAATTACGCATCATTCTCTCTACATATCCAAAGGTCTTAGCCATGAATCCACAAGTCTCAGAGGGAGAGAGGGAAAAAAAAACAAGCCAAAATTTTAAGTGATTAGTGATCTTGGGGGCCTCATTTTGAGGCACTTTAGCAGAGACGTGACTTTTCAAAAGCAGGTGGTTCAGGGCTTTCCGAATATCCAGCTCCTTTTATGGGGCCTCAGCTAGTGAACCCACAACTATTACTTGGCCATAATTGTTCTAACTACCAGCACCGTGATTTTAAAAGGCCTCCAGCTCAGCACATAGCAGCACTAAAGCTAGATCCTGAGCGTCCCACTGGAAAGTTGCGAACTGCCCCTTTCAAATGGTTTAAAACTCCCCTTCTAGCCCGGATCTGTTGAGCCTTAACCCTGCCCTTGCTCCTGACTGTGTACGTTCATCATGCTCCTCCAGCCAATGTCATTTGACTCCGAGAACACTGAAAAAAGTCACAGTTGTCAAAATGTTTCCTTTTGACATTTGTTAAATGAAAAATAATCCAGTTTTCCATTGGAAATGACTTTTCAATTCCAAATGTAAGCTAATTAGGCTGAACAAAGTTACAAAAGAGTAAAAGGTTGAAATCTAAATGAAATATTTCAGACAGAATGTCTTTATCGGCTCACTGGTACTAGAGACTGACTTCATCCCTATTTGAGAGGGGAAGAAATTTCACATACTCTAAAAGATTTGAGACATGAAAAACATTTCCCATCCAGCGCTCCTGAAATGCTCAAAGTCGCCTAAAGGACTTGGGTGCTTGATTCCCATTAACATAAGTGGGACTTGGGTGTCCTAAACCCCCCAGCCTGCTTAGAAACTGTCAGCAGGGCAAATCCCGTGACAAGTTCATTAATGCACAGATCCAAGTCTTTGCTCAAAACTCCTTGCATGTTATACACAGGATGCTCCTTCTCTGCCCCTCTTTGCCTCGCTAAATCCTTAAACAGAAGAGCTAATTAAGTGTCATTTAGCATTGGTAGGTTCTTACCAATTGATTTAACTCCTCTGTCTCAGATAGCGCCATCTCCTTCTCTCTTTGCAATTCATCAGTTTGTTTCCTGTTGGAAGGGGAAACACATATCATTGCAAAGCATGGACCTCTTTTTGTAGAAGTACCTTCCCCGGTGCAGAATGAACACCATGACAACACTGGTTTGGATGAAAAGAAGGAGAATGGTTATTCTAGTCTGAGTAATCATGCCAGCTTAGCCCAGGGCTAACAACGTTACATTGCACTAGCAATTTAGGCCAAGACTTTCAAACCTGACTAGTGATTTTAGGTGCCCAGCTGGACATATCTTAAAGGGACCCAATTTTCAGAGGGTGCCAAGCAGCTGCCTTCTGAAAGTCAGGGAATCAAGTTGGGCACCCAAAAGTCATGGTTCACACTTGGCTTTGCATTCTTTGCTTGGAGACCCTGCAGCCAACTGCCCATGTTTCAAGCTGGTCAAATCTTTCCCAGAAGGTCAGGTTGAGCCAGAAGCAGTATCACTCGTTCTCTCCAACTCGAAACCCTGCCCCATGGCATTCTGAAGTGTGGAGCCAGCCAGAACTCAATGACCAAGCTGACTTCACAACCAGACAACAACTGAAACTCTGAGCTCAAAGCTGCCTCTCGAAGCCAGATCTGAATTGCTGTCTTGCATCCCATTAGGTTTTTTTGCACTGAATTATTGGTTTCTGGTGGATTCCGGTTCAGACAACAGGCTCAGGGATGTTTCATTGCTGACAGAGGCTTTCACTTTTAAGGAACTCAGACATTCATCTTTGGCAAACTGCTGAACGTCAGTGGGCTCTTTTCTTACCTTTGTTTATTACTTGCTTCTTCCACATCCTCCTGAAATCTCCTGAGGTTATTTCTCAGCAAAGCGTTATCTTCCGAGACCCTGTGCAGCTCCATTCTGCACACAAAGAAATTGTTATCTGGGGACTTGTAGCAGCCTGTGTGTCTGTCCGGGGCCTAGCCCACCGAGGCACCAGGCATCGACAGTAGGGCTGGGCGTTTGACTGCCAAATAATGGTCAAATATTTTAGAGCAGTAATTTTTTAGTACAGTAACAAAAAGCCTCCAATAAGCTCAGCCTCAGATCAATACTTACATCTAGTTACTGTACAATCAAAGGGGATGTACCTGAGTTATTGTAACTCAGAAAAATGCAAAAACCAATGAAATGTAGCTCTAATAAATGAAAAAACAGCATCATGGGCCATCAGAAAGGAAGGCCGCCACCTACCTCCAGGCATTTTTGCTGGAATACTTGAGTAGGCTCAAATAGTAGGTGGTCAATTGAAATTATTTGACTGGTCAATTGACCGGCTTGCCATGACTACTTTATTATAATGCAAATATTAAACAGTCACCATTTGGGGAGATCACAACACACGGAGTTCGAAGCGACCTACCTACGCTCACCCAAGCCAGGCATGAGAGTAGGTGCCACTCACGCTCTTTAATCCCAGACCACCCTTCACCACCAGTTGCCCAACTCAGGCTTTGCTGGTCTGTTCTTTTACACCAAATCCTGCACACACCCCGCTCCTGAACCTGGAGTCTATTTCAGACAAGGAGCCGTGCAGAATGTGGGAAGACAAAGGGACCAGCAGAGCAAGAGGTATGAGCAAAGCCTGGAATAGAGGTGGGAAGTGATGGGAGAGGAAGATGAACAAGCCCAGGGGCAGACAATGGCTCCTGGATTTTTTACAACTGATTCCATTTAAGAAGCATGAGAGTCTCCCCCCACACATACACTTTGTTACGTGTACGTGCAAAGAATAAGCTGTCGTGCAAAACAAATTGACAGCTAATGAACAGCAGCCTGGTTGGGGGCAGGTAGGAGACCAAATTGTGGAACAAAGCCCTTACTTTCCTCTTCTACACACCCCTCAATTCCTTGGTTGGCCAGGTAAGAGAAATGAAACCCACTTTTGCTGCCTGTAGATCAGTCTAGGGCAGGCAGGTTTGCTGAAGCAGCAAGAATGAGGATGCTGGTGAGAGTTGAACTCGTTCATGTCCCTCCGCGTCTGGACATACTAGACATTCTGCATTCATCAGGAAGAACCATCAGTGTCAGGGAAACCTTGCGAGAGCCTAGACATTGAAATGCTCACATATGGTAAGCACAGACTTCTCGCTTTAAACTAGATCCACAGACTGCTACACTGTCCTGACTTGCTTGCAAAATTCTGAAACCTCTCCAAGCCAAATGCATAATGCCCTACCTCTTGCAATCCCATAAACCTGCTCTACTACAAGAGCCTGAACAGAGGAGAGCAGAACTGAGCTGGTATCCATTCCCAATCTCTTGTATGATTATGCACTCGCACTCCAGAAAGAAAAGGGTGTCAGACCTCATTAACTGTAGCTCGTTCTTGTGCTGCATCTTCATTTCTTCTTCCAGCTTGTCTCTTTCCTGAGCCAGCCGCTGTCCCAGGTTGCAAATCTCTTTGGCATAGTATTGTTCCATTTCTGACCTCTCCTTCTCAAACCTCTTCTCAAACTCCTGACTGGGAGTGGATTTCTGGAGCTGGTCTTTCAAGCCACCAATTACCTCTTGGTATTTCACTTTGAGCTCTTCTAGGTCACCTTTCTGCTCTTCTAACTCGCTGATCTCCATCTTAAAGCCTTGCTCAATGTCCTTCCTTTCCTTCTCAAAGTTCCTTTTCATTAACTCAATTTCCCTCTCATAGTAATTTACCTGCAAGAGGAAAAATAGTTCTGTGTTAGCGAGGCAGTCCTGAACATGCTTTCCTGCACTCTGCTGGGAACATTACATTTATAGCATCACAGCTTGATCTCTGGCCTCCTTTAACCTAGGTTAAAACATTCTAATGCATTGCCTGCGATATCCAGGAGGTCAGATTATACGATCCACAATGGTCCCTTCTGATTTTAAAATCTCTCGTGGAGGAATCCTGCAGTGTTTCTATTAAAGCTAGTGGATGACATAAGGCAATAGGATTTATTATTTCAGTTAAACATTTTCGGGGGTTACAATGAAAGCAGAGCTGTATTCTTGCTTTTAGAATAATTCTGACATCTTCACAACCAGTGAAGCATGTGCCTGCCCCTCCGTGGAGTCACATGGGTAAGAAGGAACCGAGCACCTTCCACCCCATGAGCATCCACACAGGAGCCAAGCATGACCTTCCTTATTGCTCACTATGGGCCTGACCCCAAAGCCCACCGAGGTCAGTGAAATACACCTGATCTGAGACAAGACACCAAGGCTGATTTACAAAGCTGCCCAAGGAATTTGGACTCACAGCTCCCATGAGCATCAATAGAAATCGGGCATCCAAGTCTCCCTAAACTGCTTTGAAAAATCTTGTTCCTATTTACCACCAGGACTCCCCATGATTAGGACAGCACTATATCGTGTATGTGCCTTCTTCAGCAGCTCAACAGACCCAGCAGGAGCCCACAAGGCAATGATCCCATTGGAAACACTGAAAATGAGTCCAATAGAGTCTGAATAGCTGTGAATTGGAGCTGTGACTCTGGCAAGCATGGAGGGGTTCACAGAATTCTTTTGCTACTTCTCCTTCCAACTGCATGGGAACTAACCCCTCTTTTACAGCGAGTAGGACTAGGGGCGCGACACAGAGCAGAGAATCTAAAACCCTCGCAGAGTGCAAGAACCACGTCTGGAATCCCTCTTAAATCCCAGAGGAAAGAAACAACAAGGAGCTGTGTTTGTTACTGTCTCTTGGATAAAGCATGTCCAATCTGCAGGCATTTCCTCTGGGCTGGCTGGTGCAACAGAACATGCCTTGCAAACGAACAAAACCCTTTACAAGTCTTTCCTAAGCCACACAGCCAGCTGTAGCTTTGACTCCTGCTGTCAGCCAAGACGTCCATGTAGTGTGCCGCCCTTCCTGTGTACCCCTGGGATGTGTGCGGGAAGGCACACGGACTACTCCCTGGTACCATCACAAACAGAGCCAGCACTCCCTAGAGAACCATCATGGCCCAGATCTGAGAGGACAAGCACAGATGCAGGAGCAGCACAGTGGGCACAGACTCTGGGCATATGTAGCCCCATCTCTCCGGCCCCACCTTCCTATAACACAGGGACCCCAGGGAACAACAAGGCTGAGGCTGTACTCCCCAGTTCCCCCACCTTAACCACACATGAATCAAGAGCTCCGTTCCCTCTAGAAGAGCTGTGGTGCAAAGTTGAAGAGCACTGAGTCACCCGAATGCAGACAGGAAATATCGACACTGCTCTGCCACAGCATTTGTAAGTTCCCCAGAGCCCCTCTTCCCTCATCACCTTGGTTTCCAGTTGTATTTTCAGGTCCTGAAGTTGCTCTTTCAGCTGCTCTATCATGAGCTCAGTTTCTATACTCACTGCACAGGCACCTGCTTCTACAAAAAGGACGCCTGAAAAGAAAACAGCTTTTTGAAACAGTCCCACCAGCGCAGAACTGAAGATTGCTCTGCACCCCACGATTACACTGGCAAACCAGCCAACCTGCATCAGACCCATAACAGCTTAACAAGGAGCACTGCAATTGTATGCAGGACAACTCACTTGTGTGTGAATATCAAAAAGATGTACTGCCGAGCATCACTAACCCATTCCTTTTTAGTAACAGAAATCAAGGGTAGATGCTAAATGTGTTTGTCTGTGTACCCGAGTCCTGTTAGAAGTTTACCAACATCACCAAATTAGCTTCTAGATGCTAAATCCTTTTCATGTCTTAATTGCCTTATATTACGTATGCGACACTGTTCAGTTAAACTTAAGATCAAAGATGACAGATACTGCAGGAGACTAATATTATTATTGTCTTCAGTTTATCTATCCCTGTTATAATGAATGACTGGCATTTCCCTTATGAAAGTCAGTGTAACTAGATTACCTGCATATGCATAGTAAATCGAATGTTAACTTCAAAGCGGTGGGTTAGTGGGTGCTCAACAAAGCAGAATCCTCAGTCACATGCTGTGCTCAAAACACCTGACAGCCCACAACTCCCAGAAGAACAAAGAACTAGATACACAGCTTGTCCTGTGTGTGAATGAGGAGCTGGTGATGGAGGCAGCTTTGGAGAGAGCCACTCATCAGCCCAAGTATAAACTCTCTACTTCTTGTCCTCCTGGGGGCTGCCATGGCTCCCGTGCTACAAAAGTATGGACTCACCTAATGCAGCATCAGTGGTGGATGAAGAAATAATGGCGGTGTCAGGGACGGTCCTGCTGCTGCAGTACAATGTGACCAAGCAGGATCCGCCTACCTGCATGTGGAGTAGCCTGACAACTCTAGATCAGGGGAACCTCCAGCAGGAACAGTCTCCGAAGAACTGCCCAGCTATGCCACAAAAGCAGCAACCAAAGGCCACAGAGGTTGCAGGGGATGCTGTCAAACCACTAGTCAATAGCCAGACTTATGGGGAGTTAGCACCATGAATGGCAGCTTATACATCTTCCCAAATTCCTCCCCCCACCCCGGCACGTCTCTTTTCCAAGGAGAAGCGACACTGAACCAGGGCAACTGGCTCCAGAAAAAATGACCACCCAACAATGCAAGCCACTCCCAAGCTCAGAGTGCGCCGGTTTCCTTGGGAACGCTGCAGACATTATTTAAGGAGACAGAGTTCCATTTGAAACACGTAGGTACAGAAACATGGCACCAGTTCAATGGGTTTACACTGCATGTAAACACCAGGCACGATCACAGCCCTCTTTAGAGAAACCCATGTGTGCATATGTGCACAAACAGCTGCTGAGTGCTCTCCTTACCGGCTTTGCCTGCAGCAGATAGCTGCGGGCTCACCAAAAGGGACCGATCTCCTCTCTGGGTCTCATCTTAAAAGCAAGGGGAAGAAAGAACAGAGTTATTAAGCGTCTCTGATGACTCACTGCAAAAAGCAATTTTCTCTCTGCTTATACTCACACCTTCTTGTCAACTGCTGGAAACGGGCTGCCTAGACTGCATTGGCCTCGTTAGCACTACAAAAGTAACTTCCCCTCCCTTGGTATTCACCCCTTCTTGTCAACTGTTGAGAGTAGGTCCTTCCACCTTAATTGAATTGGCTCATTAGCACTGACCACCCTCCACTTGGTAAGGCAACTCCCATCTTTTCATGTGCTATAATATATATTCTTCTTACTGTAGTTTTCACTCCATGCATCTGATGACGTGGGTATTAGCCCACGAAAGCTTATACCCAAATAAATGTGTTAGTTTCTAAGATGCCACAAGGATTCTTTGTTGTTTTTTCTGATGACTCAGTGTAACAAAAGGAAGACATACTAGTGGTGCCTGTACATGCCTCTAGAGCTGAAAAGTCCAACATCCAACCTACTTGATGGATTTACATGGCCCACTTGGTGCATCCAGATCACGCGGAATCCTAGCTGTCGTTAACCAAGAGTCTCCAGCCTGCTTGGTTGCTGGAAAAACGCTCCAGATACAACCAAGGCAGCGCCGTCTGCCTGAGTCTGCATGCAGCCTGAAACCATGGCCATGAGGTGTGACTTCCTCAGCTCCCTATTAAATCTCACCAAGGTGTCAGTTCTAAAGGCCAGTGGTGACATTTAAAATGTCATTATTAACTATTTAACTGCTCGTTGTTTTAGTGGCTGGATGTGACAGGTTATACCCTATGTTCACCTGTTTTTCAAGAGTATGATAAATTTTGTTCAAACCGTGCCTTGTAAGGTATCATTTGAAAACTCATGACTTCCTGATCATTGTTGTCCTGGACAAATATGTGTGGTAACATTGTATGCAAAGTTATAAGATTCTACTGTCTCATGTTATTAAGATGTATTCCAAACCTGGGGAAGCAGCCAGAAACCAGTTCCTCATAGACAAAAGGCAAACTGATGCCTTAGCCGGGTGTCAGTGAAATCAAATGGACCATCATCTGGTTAAGTGGCCATGCTTTGGCAGGAAAAAGGGTGAGTGAGAAATTTACATCTTGGCAAAGAAACAGCTGGAGGTTCCCACAGACTTTCTGACTCCTGAACTCCAGCTGGAGATGATTCTCAAAGAAGAGGAAAAAGTA
Organism: Chelonoidis abingdonii; assembly: GCF_003597395.2. Lineage (NCBI taxonomy): Eukaryota > Metazoa > Chordata > Testudines > Testudinidae > Chelonoidis > Chelonoidis abingdonii. The sequence goes on from NC_133771.1 coordinate 217,435,695, forward strand.
CAGGGAACAGAAACCCCAAATCAGGGCCACCCAGAGGATTCAGGGAGCCTGGGGCAAAGCAATTTCTGGGGCCCCTTCCATAAAAAATAAAAAAAATAATTGCAATACTATACAATACTATATTCTTGTGGGGGCCCCTGCAGGGCCCAGGGCAAATTGCCCCACTTGCCCCCCCCACAGGTGGCCCTGCCCCAAATCACCTCTCCCTTCATCTCTACTCACAGCATCGACAACACTTGAAAGACAAAGGAAGCAGCACTGGACTGGGGAGGGATCCTGGCAGAAAGGAATTCAGCCAGTCAGACTGCTAGAACATGTGGCGAGAGAGACTTTTGCTTTGAAATCATTTAACACGTTAAGTTAGGTGTTAGTTTGTGTTTTACCTTTTATTTCTTTGTAACCAATTCTGAATTTTATGCCTCATTACTTGTAATCACTTAAAATTTAATCTTCTGTAGTTAATAAACTTATTTTATTGTTTTGTGTTTGGACTGAAGTGTTTGAGACACTTCATTTGAGGTAACAGGGCTGGTGCATATCATTTTTTATTAATAAAATGACAGACTTTCCATCAGCTGGTGTTGTCCAGTAGAGAGCTGGGCAATACAAGACACACATTTCTGGGGGAAAGTCTAAGACTGGGAGTTTGCTGGTGTCGCCCTGTAATGTAATTCATGAGTGGCTGGCCGGAGCACTGATGTAATTTGGCTAGGAGTAATATACACGCTGGAGTCCGGGTCCAAGCAGGCCAGGAGTGGCTGCTCTCCCAGCGAAGCAGTGTAAAAAGGCACCCCAGGCTGGAGAATTGAGGGGACACAGCTGTTCAGATTGCACTCTGAGTAATGTCACAAGGGGATTGGGTGGGAGTGTACATAGGGACTCAGTGCAGGGAAGGAAATGCTAACGGAGAAATGTGGAGACACACGCAGGCAAGAAGGACAGACACGGAGAAGGGAAGAAGAGATTCAAGGGGCAGAAACAACCCTGGCCTGAAGTGAGGATCTCTTCCCCTGGGTGGTGCTGGGTGTGACAATCAGGTATCACCCAAGTCATCCGTGACAGAAAGCTCCAGGTACTCCCTAAGGGCCACATGTGCCGCTGGCTCTCAGTCCAGAGCTCCCGATGACATGGGAGTCCTGCCATGGCCCAGCCTCATAGCTTAGCCCCAGGACCATACTTGGAATTCGCCCTTCTCCACAGAACGGGTCTGACCTCAGAACAGAGACCGCTGTTAGGGGTTTCTAACACTCTGCTATCAGCATCTGCACCGTGCTGAGCACTGCCACAAAGATTAGACTCCACGTTCCCCACTCATCCCAGATTTGGCAGCTCTTAACCTTAGAAACAAACTGAGATTAACAGCATCTGATGTGTTTTCACACAACTAAATACGAGGCTTAGCTGAAGCCCCAAACCCTGAAACTAACAAGGATTAAAGACAAGAGCAAGGGGCTGGAACAATGTGTACAGTGAGGGTGCTGAGAGCCATTGAACCAAACTGTAAACCCTGAATATGAAGGAAACTACTTCAAGCCAGGGGGTCCAGCAGGCCCCCCATCACCCCTAGTTCCAGCCTCTCTGGACAAGAGACACTCCTCTGACAACGAGGTCCATCAGACCATGAACTAACTCACCAAAGGTGCTCGAGGCCAGGCTAGCCAAACACTTAGGGCTGAATGCTCCCCTGGAGTCACTCCATGCGCCCAACGCTAGCTGGCAAGATTCCCCCATTTACCACGGGGTCTAACGCGTTTGAGTAACTTTGGCGCAGTGGGGGAGGGGACGGGAAACGAGGCATTCAGTGAAATGCATCATTTCATTTAGAAAAGAGTTTATTTTTAAAAAAAAAACTTCTGAAGGAATTTTAGTCCAATCCGCCAAACTCGCTGCACAGCAAAAAAAACCCAGTGTACAATCCTACCTGGAATGGTCCATCTCCCACTCCATCGCAGCCAGAGGCTGTGTCTATGTGGCCAGCGCAGTGGGTGACTGCAGCTCGTACAGACATCCCGGAGCTAGCATCAGTTCAGCTAGTGGTGCTACCAGAGCAGTGAAGCCGCAGCAAGCTTCAGACCTGAACTAGCTCACTTGGGTATGTCTACTTGAGTGCTACAGTCACTGTGATTGCAGCCCTGTGACTGCAGTACAGACATACCTTGAAGTATTATATCCCTGTAAGTAAACTTTCACTAGCTATGTGCCCGATCCTCCAGCACAGCATCATCTGAACCTGCAGGTCTCTGTGCAAAGTGCTTGTGGAAGTAGCCCCATGAGCCTGGCTCGTGCTCTGACAGTCAAAGAAATGGCATACAGCTGAGGTTTTCAAAGCCAACAGAGGGATTTAGCCACACAACTCCTGATTGTTTCAATGGAGTCTCCCGGTCAACCCTGTAAATCTCAATCTCCCCCTTGACCTCAGCTTGTTCTAGTGGGAACACTGTAGCTTATCTGATACTCAGCCAGAGGGCCAGGAAACAGAGCGATTTTATATGCCACATGTGTTGCAAGCTTCAAGTGTAACATGCTGAACTAAGGGGCAATTTCAGCATAACGCTGATCTTCATGGACCCTTTGCTGTCTGAGCAGAGTTTACGTATGATAGTGTGTCCCATCCCCCCAAGCTATTCAGCAATGTTACCAGCAGGCAGCAGTCTTCCTCCCGGCTTATTCTCCTTCATTTTATGCCAGGCCCTGCGGTACTGGCTCTCCTGCAGCTGGGAATGCAGCTTTTCTAGCTCGATCTGTAGCTCATCGTTCTTATCCCATAATTCCTGCAAGGCACACAGCAGATCTCATTTAAACCTCACTGACACAGATCAGCCACAGCATTGCTCTAGAAGTGCCGAGTGCCCACAGCTATCGGGGTGGGGAGTGTGGAAATGGTGGGTGTTCTCCCACTCCCGCAGTCGGGCCCTGGGTCAGCCAGCCTGGGACAGGAGGTGGGTGCACACATGCATACATCATATCATTAATTGATCTCTGTAATATGGAGACACCAGTATGGACCAATGGGCAAACCCCCTTTGTCTGTCAATCAGGCAGGTGACAGCCAATCCAGATGCAGGAATCTTGCACCCCATTCCAAGTTCACACAAGCAAGTGCAGAACCAGTGGGTGTTATTTCACATGGTGGCCGGCTCTTGACAGAATTAGAACAACTCTAGAGGAGTAACCTGAGCGTCGCTAGCTCGTGCTGACTCTGCAGTGAAAACAGAGCCTCTCTCCTGTTGCAGTGCATGGAAGTCACACTCAGAAGAAATTAAGTACCCGCTTACCTTCTATTGTAACGTCAGTGGGACTTAAGCCCACGTGTAAATGCTTTGCTCAACAGGGATGGGTGTAAGCGCCTGCTTAAAACTGACTTGTGCCTTGTACTAGGTGGTATCACCAAGGTTGTTTGGACAACAGTCTACTGAAGAACAGCTCTGTGCAAGTTCGTCTCTCTGACCAACAGAAATTGGTCCAACACAAGGTATTACCTCCCCCACCTTGTCTCTCTAATATCCTGGGACCAACACGGCTACATCAACACTGCAATATACACAGTTAGCATTTTGGAACAGGAAAACTGGTGACATGTCTACATGAAGTGCAGACGTCTGGCACGTTCAAAGTGTGCACAGAGAAAACCAGTTACAAAGACTGAGTCACGCTACACAAAATACATGAGTCAGTTAACAACGTAAGCTCAAGCATTTGAGAGAATGATGCTTGTAAACACCCAAGATTTCAGGCTGTGCCAAGAGACCATGCAGGTGAAAGTCACAACATGAATGTCTGAATCATGCATGCGTAAGGTAGGAGTGCTCACCTTCACCCGCTAGCACCGAATTGGGGGGAGTTGGGTGTTTGAGAGATTTGGGAAAAGAAAAACAGGAAGAGGTGAGTTGATAACAACCTGTCTAACAACAATTACACGGAACAGTAACAGTTGCACCGGCAGTTGGGAGGTGACATCATTTGATGGTCTATAAGAACAGCCCCTGAATTTCTACAGCTACTGCTCAGTTTACAAACAGGGCTAGATGGTGGCCTCAGGACCCAGCCCAAACTAAGGGGAGCACAGCACTCTGCTGTCCCAGTGGGCATTCCGCACGAGGCAGGGGAATTGCACTGCATGGAGGAGAGGGCTGCAGGAATCCACTCCCTGGGGAGCGAAGGGGTGCCTGGGCAGAAATCGTGACTCTCTCTAGCTCCTCTTGGGGACTAGCCCACACAAAGGGCTTTGAGCAAGGACTCACTCTAGACCCGAGGGGGAGAAATAAACTCTCAGTCTAATACAATAATAGCACCTAACTCCTATCTACTGCTTTTCACCAGTAACTCTCATAGCACATTCTTCACAAAGGAGGTCAGGAGCACGGTCCCCATTTGGGGAAACCAAGGCACAGGGAGACAAAGTGACTTGGCGAAGGTCACCCAGCAGGCCAATGGCAGAGCTGGGGACAGAACTCAGGTCTGAGTACCAGCTCTGTGCTCTATGCACCAGGACACATTGCCTTGCTACAGCAAGCCCCTTAAGACACCCAGCAAACAAAGAAAGGAATGAAATTCTGGCATACATAGCAGATACTTCTCAATAGATTCTTGTTTCTTTTTTTTTAAAAAAAGGCTTCGAACAAAGTTATGTTTCTTGAAACACAAAAGACACCCCTCGGAAAACCTGTGCTCCTAGGGATCAATTTAACCATGCACCTAGGTTTGTCTTTCATGCCCATCACCATGGTACCTGATGAGCTTGCAGCTAGCCTGAGGGATCTTTAGGGCACGCCAGCCCTTCTCAGGAAATCATTAGTGACGCTGGGGGCGTTTTATAAAAACCTACCCTCAAGTTTTTGCTCCATTCAGGTTTTATCACCTTTACCCTACAGTGGGATCAAGTAAACTGTACGGGCTGGTCCAGGGTTCTGCAGACCACAGAACGTGCTGCCATCCGGGACGCCAGATGCTATTCCTAAGCCTCAGTGCTTATAGCTCAGGGCTGTGCAGAGCCGCTCCTTTTGCCTTGCGAAGGGGGTGTGCTCCAATACTCATTTGCACTCTCTAGCGACCAGGATGTGGCTGAGATCACGGGGGAAGTTTTCAAATACATTTCAGTGAGGTCAGCGCCCGAGTGCCACTGACTTCCAGTGAGACATAGGCTCCTGCGTACCACCATCTATGCTGGAAATGGAGCTTAGGCGCTTCTGAAAATGTTAAACTCCTCCCCTCTCATGTAGCTGCAGTACTGAACTAGGGAACAGAAGCCACAGCTTGAGCAGGGGAGTCTGGAAAGAAGAGGACTTAAAATTTGGGGTAGGGCTGATGATCCCAAGCACCCCAAGATGCACCCAGAACAGAGAGGGCTGAAAGACCCTTGTGTTGAACTGCCATGAAGTGCGAGTCACCCAGTTGGGCTAGTGTGGGAGCCCTGGCAAAATATTCCCCAGCTGGGTTCTGCCAAGACGGGGCACAGCCTGCATGTCAATTCCACCACCTCCAAACCAGGACTGCTCCATCACAACACCCCCGGCCCTACCAAGGATGTGGAATGCATGGGGCATTTCACCAGACCGGGGAAGGAGCACGCTGCCATCACAACAGCCTTCTTGAACAAAGCTGCCCGTACATACCCGACTCTGCCGCTCATATTCTGTTATGATCTCTGCAAAGTGTTCTTCCTGATGGAGCAGCTCTGTGCTGTGCGGATCCACCATGCCCAGCTACAACACGGAGAGAGAGCACCCCAGAAATGCATTACACACAGGAAAAGAAAGAATTAACACCCCTCTGACCGTGCTACACGGCCTAAAGGTAGGCTCCTAAAAGTCAATATTTAGGCAGCTACATAAGAGCCTGCTGCAGAGTAGATGGAAAGATTCCCAGGAACTTCAGTGACCAGGCCCAGAGTGACCTGATTTTTGAGAAAGTGGAGCAGCCAGCAGCTCCCACTAACAGCAGAAGCCCAGCGAGGGTGGTTGGCTGGTCACCGGACCATTTCCACAGGATGCTGGGGAGTCCATATTTTGTATCAGCCTTTGGCTACTGGGTTTAGTTGTCTGTCTCCCAGTCGCCTGGGTAGGGTTTCTGAGCCCTGAGTGCAGGGAGAGCAAGGCAAGAGGAGACAGGCGGAAAACATGAAAGGGAAAGATCCATCATGATCTGAGATAGGAAAGAAAATATAGAAACACAAACAGGTCATGACTCAGGGTAGAGTATTATGTTGCAGAGGGTGTGGCTTGACAGACATTTTCACACCGCCTAATAGGCCTCAGGTCCATTTTTCAAGCCCTGCCCACCTGACTGTATCAATCTCAATGACAGAGGGAAAGGTTAGAGCTCAAATTATTTTTGTGACTGAAATTAAAAATTTTCCACCAGAAGGCTTCAGTTTGGTAGAAATTTTCTGGTTCTTGGACAAAAAAAGAATTTCTGTACAAAGTTTTGCCTTTCTGAAAACTCCATTTAAAAAGAGGAAAAAAGCAAATCAAGAACATTTTTGAAAGCCAAAAATTTCAGTTTTTCATGACAAAAAAGTGAACATTTTGGTGAGGTGGGGGAGGGGGGGTTCTGGAAAAAGGAAACATTTTCTGAATTTCCCCCCCCTAAACAATAGGCATTTTTTGACCAGCTCTAGAAAAAGCTACATTTGAAGAAGTGAATGTTACCTTGTCTTTCAACATGAAGTCCAGCTCCTTCTGCAGCTTTGACACTCGTTTCTCAGACTCCGACAGCTTTTCAACTACTTCCGTAACCTCAGTCTGTAACCTCCTGTTTTCCTTTAAATAGGGAGGAAAGGAGCTTTGTTTAATGCCCGGTATGCTGGTGTTTAGAGGATGCTTGCGCCGTGCACCTTCCTTGGGGGACACCTTTAACTGACAGCACAGCTTACTCCAGCAGCGCTCATGTTTAGGGAGGAGGCAGTTTCTGCCCTATGAGCCAGGCATACCCTGCTCATGTGCTAGCTCCATCGAGCTCCTGTAAATAGAAATAGCAGTGGCACAGGGAGTGGTTTCAAGTGGGTTTGCACGTGGGGTGGCTCCACTGCGTCTCCCTACCAGTGTTATCGCAGCTATTGACACTTGCATCAGCTCAGGGAGAGGGGAGACACAGCTCACAGTGTAGCCTCAGACAGGACATGCTGGTTCTCCCCTTCCTCCCCACAGCAGGGACCAGCCCCAGCAGGCCCCACACAATTCTCCCCTGGAGAGAGGAGGAGAGAACGAACCACCCGTGACAGTCGCTAGAATACGACAGCGATGAGGACGTTCTCTGAAATAGTCCGTAACCCATAGTTACTGATTCCGCACACAGCGCAGAGGCCTGGGTCAACACAGACTTTGTGCCACTTTAGTTATTCTCTGTTTAGACAGAAATAGTTAAAGCAGTGCAGCCTCCTAATGTGGACATTGCTGTTAGGGGCTTATCACAGTATGACTGCGCCCAAGCAAGGGCACTGGACCACTTTCAGTGGCTCTGCTGCTAAAAGGATGTTGTTAAAGGTGTACAAAGACGTTATGCCCAGATTTTGCAAGATGTCTCACGCAGGCAGACCCCTGCACCGGAGACCTGCCCCAGTGACTTCAGTGAAGCACAGTCCATGCACATGCATAGCAGCTTGCAGGATCGGGGTCTAAGAAAGAGCAGCACAAGTCTCTATAGCAAACCAGAATGACACTAGTGCAGAAAGGCGAAGGCCACCCATGATGCCCAACAACTGTTAAATAAAGCTGGGTCTCTTCACCGAATGCAGGACAAGCAGGGGGGTGATGAGAATGTTCAACATCATCTGTCAGAGTCGGAATGTCATGATCAGCAACAGTCGTGCTCTGTATTGCAAAACGGGGGCACCCAGTGCAGAATTAAGGCTGAAGCCAGCACCGTTATAAATAAGGCTGCGAGTCTGTCATAGAGGTCACAGATTCCGTGACCTCTGCAATTTCTGAGGTGGTTGGTGCTGGCCCAGGGGCTGCCTGGCTCAGCAGCAGCAGTTTGGGTGTGTGGGAGGGGACTTCGAGCTAGGGGCAGAGGGTTGGGGAGTATGGGGGGCACTTACTTTGGGGTGGGGGGGCTCCCCGGCTCCCATGGGCATGGCTTCCCTGCAGCTCCTGGGCAGCAGAGGGGTGGGGGGTCTCCACACCACACGCTGCCCACATGCCACGGCCTGGTCTCCCTTGCCCCCAGCACCAGGGGGATCCAGGGCTGCATGCTGTGTCCCCCCCCTCCCCCCCTCGCCAGCACCAGCAGGGGTCCCTGGCCACCTCCATCAGCACCCACGGCACCCCCAGACCGCCCCTGTCCCGACACAGCACCCACACCCCCCTGCCCACGTTTCAGTCAGGGCAGGTATATTAGTAAAAGTCATAGACAGGTCACGGGCCTGTGAATTTTTGTTTACAGCCCATGGCCTGTCCACGACTTTTACTAAAAATACCCATGACTAAAACGTAGCCTTCATTATAAAGCCCAGTTTTCCCTCAACCCTTCCGACAGAGCTGCCCGCAAAGGACCTAGCCCCCTGAAAGTTCACTCGCCACGAGAACTATTCGGGAGCCGGAATTTCTCTTCCATGGGAAATTCTGGCATTTCTGTGGGGCCAGGTGAGGAGATTTCTTTCCGGATGCACTCCCCATCAAATCTCAGCTATATCTATCCATAGTACAGCTAGCCAGTTTGCCTACAAAACATGGCCCTGTCAGCATGGCCGAGCACAGCCTCATGGTGTGGTGGTCGCTTGTCCTTTGGAAAGAGCTGCTAACTGTATGGGAGAATCCATAGGGTGTTTCTGTTCTATAACCTTCCAGTAATGGTTTTCAGGGGAGGGCAGGCCTAGTGTAAGGCCCTGCTCAGGAGATGTGAAGAAGAAAACCCACATGATTTTCTGTTTTTAAACCCTAATCTGTTCTCTATGGGTTCTTATACATGGAGAATGTCTGTCACGTGTGGCTCGCCCCTCTCGTTCTCTCCCCAGGAGGGAGGTGTGTGTGTGTGCAGTGTTCTCTTTCGGGGGGAGGGGTTTGTTTCTAGGTGATATGAGCTTGTTGCTGTGTGTGCGTTTCTACCTCCCCTGTCCTATTTAACAAGGTTACAGTTCCCCAAGCGCCAGCAAAAAGACTGAGCTCAGACAGGAGGGTTTTCCACGTTAGATTGGCTCCTGGCCTCTCCGGCTAATCCAGCAGGAACAGCACAGGCTGCCCATCTGGCACCCCCTTGCAGCGGCAGGATCCCCAAGGCGATTGCTTCACCTGTACTGCTAACGTCAGCTTCTCCCTCAGGCTGGTCTTTTCACCTTGGAGGAGTTTTATGTCCACCTCCAGTTTGGTGTGCTGATTGGTCTCTTGTTGCAAGAGCAGTGCTCTGTCTGTCTCCACGTCAGATTTAATAATGCTCAGCTTCCCTTGATAGTCCTGCTCCATATCTCTGCAAGAGACAAGCGTCACTGCTCAGTGTCCAGAAGAAAGCCACCACGGCCAAGGGACTGAACACTGAGATTTTTCAAAGGCTCTTACGTGACATGGGAGCATAATTCTCTCAGGCTTTCAATGCACTCATGCTCCCAAGTCACGTAGGTGCTGTGGCAAGTCCCATCCTCAGCACTGTCATAGATTTTAAGGCCAGAAGGGACAATCAGGTCATCTAGTCTGACGTCCTGTAGTGCACAGGCCAGAGACCCTCACTCAGTTACCTGACACTGAACCCAATAACTTGGATTGGACTAAAGCGTCTCTTCTGAAACAAGTATCAGAGGGGTAGCCATGTTAGTCTGGATCTGTAAAAGCAGCAGAGAATCCTGTGGCACCTTATAGACTAACAGAAGTTTTGGAGCGTGAGCTTTCGTGGGTGAATACCCACTTCGTCAGACGCAGGTA